>NW_016107552.1:3820348-3837881 GCF_001604975.1 Cebus imitator | reverse complement strand
TTTTTTGAGACAGAGTCTCTATCTGTTGCCCAGGCTGGAGTGCAGTGGCGAGATCTCGACTCATTGCAGCCTCCACCTCCCAGGTTCAAGTGATTCTCGTGGGTGTGGGCGGAAAAAAAAGTAAAAAATGAAAACAAAGTGATTCTCGTGCCTCAGCCTCCGGGGTAACTGGGATTACCACCAGGCCTAGCTCATTTTTGAATTTTTAGTAGAGATGGGGTTTTGCCGTGTTGGCCAGGCTGGTCCTGACCTCCTGGCCACATATGATTCACCTGCCTCCGCCACCCAAAGTGCTGGGATTATAGGCTTGAGTCACCACTTTCAGCCTCCATTTTTTATATTTGTCCGTTTTCTGATGAAATTCTTTTTTTTTTTTTTTTTTGAGACAGAGACAGAGTCTTGCTGTGTCACCAGGCTAGAGTGAAGTGGCACAATCTTGGCTCACTGCAACCTCTACCTCCCCGGTTCAAGCAATTACCCTGCCTCAACCTCTCAAGTAGCTGGGATTACAGGCATGTGCCACCACGCCCAGCTAATTTTTTGTATTTTTAGTAGAGACGGGGTTTCACCATGTTGGCCAGGATGGTCTCAATCTCCTGACCTCATGATCCACCTGCCTCAGCCTCCCAAAGTACTGGGATTACAGGCGTGAGCCACCACGCCCGGCCTGATGAAATTCTTAATTTTTTTTTAATATCCTTGAATATAGATATAAAGTACTTATTTTACAGTATGTGGTCTGACAGTTTCATAATCTGGAGACCCTGTGGGCCTTTTTAAAAGTTGCCTATGCTTTCTCTTGAGCTTTGTTCCTGCTGCCTTATTTCCTTATTGGCTTGGTTGTTTTTAATTTAGCACTGGAGAGTGAGTATAAAAATTGTTAGAAATATATATATGTATTTTTTTGAGACAGAGTTTTGCTCTTGTTGCCCAGGCTGGAGTGCAATGGTGTGATCTCAGCTGACTGCAACTTTCACTTCCCGGGTTCAAGTGATTCTCCTGCCTCAACCTCCCGAGTAGCTGGGATTACAGGCATGCGCCATCACGCCCAGCTAATTTTGTATTTTCAGTACAGATGGGGTTTCTCCATGTTGGTCAGGCTGGTCTCGAACTCCTGACCTCAGGTGATCTGCCTGCTTCAGCCTCCCAAAGTGCTGGGATTACAGGTGTGAGCTACCATGCCTGACTGTAATTGCAGTTTTTGCCATTAAAAGTAATGATGGACCCTGTCTCAGCAAAATAAAAAGCTAAAGGCTGGGTGCGGTGGCTCACGCCTGTAATCCCGGCACTTTGGGAGGCCGAAGCGGGCGAATCACGAGGTCAAGAGATGGAGACCATGGTGAAACCCCGTCTCTACTAAAAAATACAAAAATTAGCTGGGCATGGTGGTGTGCCTGTAGTCCCAGCTACTTGGGAGGCGAAGGCAGGAGAATTTCTTGAACCTAGGAGGTGGAGGTTGCAGTGAGCCAAGATTGTGCCACTGAACTCCAGTCTGGCACCTGGTGACACAGCAAGACTCTTTCTCAAAAAAATAAAAATAAAAAGCTAAAAAAAAAAGAGAAAAAAAGAAGCAGTGCTCCGTCTGTTAGCCTCCTCTTCCAGGCTCGGCTGTCGCCTTGAGGGGAATGCCAGCCTTGCTTCTCTGCGGCCCTGTGCCCCCCCGCGGCCCTGTGCCCCCCCGCGGCCCTGTGCTTCCCTGCCCCCTACACCGTTAAACATACGTTTTCTATTTGCTGGGCTTTTCTAGTTCTCTGTGGGAAGTATGGTCTGAATTACAGTCTCCCATTACTGTGAAGTCTGATTTACATTTAACAGATTATTTTGTTAAAATGTAACGGAGCAAGGCAGACACCGTGGCCTGGGTGGGAGGCCATTGCAATAACCCAGGTGAGAGAGGTTGGTGGCTTGGACCGAGGTGGTGGAGATGGAAGTATAACCTCCATCTGGAGTCACTGGTGGGTTGGATGTGGGGAAGGAAGAAAGTGACCAATCCAGGATGGCTCCAGAGTGTAGACACAGCAAAAAGGGTGAGTGGTTGTGTCAATTTCTAAGTCAGTAAGGACTAGGAGAGGAGCCATTTCGTGGGGAGGGTTGGAAGGAAAATCAAAAGTGCAGCTTAGATCACGGTGTGTTTGAAATGTTTCTTAGACACCCTGAGCAGGTATCTTGTGCACAGCTGGGAATAAGCGTCTGGAGCGTTGGGAGAGGATTGGCTGGAGATAAAGCTGGGAGTTATTGGCACGCAGGTGGCATCTCGTGCCTCGAGCCTGGATGGGCTCACCCAGGGAGAAGATATAGCTGCATAAGGACCAAGGGGGGCCCCGAAAATCAGGGGACCAGGGAGGTGGGAGGAAAACCAAAGCCTGGCAAAGCTGGGGAGGTGGGTGCAGGGACCCAGGTCTGTGCCCTCTTTGGACCATTGTCCCCATTTTTCCCTAGAAGCCAAGACAGTGGACTAGGCTGGAAGCAGGCAGGTTGGGAAGCAAGGGCGCACTCCATTTAGTTAGGAGGTGAAGACTTTGTCTGGGATGGGAATTTGAAGTGCTTTTTCTCCCAGTTTGTCATTTGGCTTTGTTTATGGTGTTTTATTCTTATTAGAAATTAGTGTTTATGCCTGACTTGTTTATTTCTGGCTTTTGGCTTTGTGCTGTCTTTCCCATTCCAAGATGACGCGTGTCCCTGCAGAGCCCATGTGTGCTACATGTTGGCCCAGGGAGGGACACTTGGCTCAGGAGCTGGGGACTGTTTCCGTCCAGACGGACACGCCAGGTCAGGCCACAGATGCCTGCGCTGAAGAAGGGTGCGGCGGTCAGAGGTCCCACGGGGCGGGTGCAGGAACCCAGGTCCACTCCCTCTTTGGGCCTTGGTTTCACCATCCACAACTGGGTTTAACTGCTGGCTTCTTGAGGTCCTGGGGAGGATTCCTGGGTGTGACGGAAAAGGTTGCCCTCAGTGAGCTGTGCAGGGCTGTGCTCCAGGGACAGGGCTCATCACAGTGCAGGCCAGGCTGACCAGCCCCTCAGGGCTGAAGGGCCCACCTCTTTCTGCCCATGGACAGATGGGGAGGGGTAAGTCAGAGCAATTCTTTTCTTTTCTTTTTTTTGAGACAGAGTTTCGCTCTTTCACCCAAGCTGGAGTGCAATGGTGTGATCTTGGCTCACTGCAACCTCCGCCTTACAATTTCAAGAGATTCTCCTGCCTCAGCCTCCCGAGTAGCTGGGATTACAGGCTCCCGCCACCACGCCCAGCTAATTTTTGTAATTTTAGTAGAGACAGGGTTTTTTTTTTTTTTGAGATGGAGTTTCGCTCTTGTTACCCAGGCTGGAGTGCAATGGTGTGATCTCGGCTCACCGCAACCTCCGTCTCCTGGGTTCAGGCAATTCTCCTGCCTCAGCCTCCTGAGTAGCTGGGATTATAGGCACGCGCCACCATGCCCAGCTAATTTTTTGTATTTTTAGTAGAGACAGGGTTTCTCCATGTTGGTCAGGCTGGTCTTGAACTCCTGACCTCAGGTGATCCATCTGTCTCGGCCTCCCAAAGTGCTGGGATTACAGGCTTGAGCCACTGCGCCCGGCCAAATTTATTTTATTTTAATTTGTTTTTGAGACAGAGTCTCACTCTGTTGCCCAGGCTGGAGTGCAGTCAGTGGCGCAATCTCAGCTCACTGCAGCCTCCACCTCCCTGGTTCAAGCAATTCCCCTGCCTCAGCCTCCTGAGTAGCTGGGATTACAGGCCCCACACCCAGCTAATTTTGTATTTTTAGTAGAGACAGGGTTTCTCCATGTTGGTCAGGCTGGTCTTGAACTCCTGACCTCAGGTGATCCACCTGTCTCGGCCTCCCAAAGTGCTGGGATTACAGGTGTGTGCTACCACGCCTGGCCTTTTTTTTTTTTTTTTTTTTTTGAGACAGTCTTGCTCTGTCACCCAGGCTGGAGCACAGTGGCACGATTTCAGCTCACTGCAACCTCCGTCTGCTGGGTTCAAGCAATTCTCCTGCCTTAGCCTCCCAAGTAGCTGGGATTACAGGTGCTCGCCATCACATTCAGCTAATTTTTTGTATTTTTAGTGGAGATGGGGTTTCACCATGTTGGCCAGGCTGGTCTTGAACTCCTGACCTCAAATGATCCACCTGCCACGGCTTCCCAAAGTGCTGAGATTACAGGGGTGAGCCAATGAGCCCAGCCTAGGCCAGAGCATTTCCATAGGCTCAGGGCCCCAGGAGAAGTTGTGGGGCCCATCAGATCAACCTCATGCCCTGGTGGAAGGGAAACATCCTGGGGTCACCTGCCAAAGGCCAGCCTTGAGGTAGTCACGGCCAGAGTGTCCCCAGTGAGATGGGGAGTGGAGTTCCAGGGTGGGCTCCTGGGGCCACTGTGAGTGACTGAGAGGTGGCCTAGGCCTGGTTCTGCCTGTGGCACATGAGCTGCTGGGAGCCGTGGCAACAGAAGCACTTTGCAAACTGAGAAGCCCCTTATTTATGGCAAAGGTCAGTGTAAATAGCATCACATTTTGCAACTGTAGAGTGTTGCGGACCTGTGAGCAGCTGGATTTGATGGGGAAGCCTGGTTGTGTTCTCTGACCTAACCTGGGGTTTGGTGGCAGTAGATGGGCCACCTCCGTCACCATTCGCCAATGAGTGCCAGCCGAGCAAGCCTGGTGGGGAGACGGGGAGGGGAGCCCCACCGCTGACTCTGTACCATGTCCCCTAGAGCCATCCTCCAGCAGCAGGGCTCCCCTGTGGATGCCACCATCGCGGCTCTGGTCTGCACCAGCGTCGTCAACCCTCAGAGCATGGGCCTGGGCGGAGGGGTCATCTTCACCATCTACAATGTGACGACAGGTGGGCCCACACATGACCTGCCATGGGGCAAACGGGCTTGTGCACACCAGTGCGTAACCCCTTCTCCAGCCAGTCCCATTTGCTCAAGCCCGTCTCTGGGTGGTCTTGGGCCCCCTGCTCTGCCCCCTTCAGCTTTTGTGTCAACTCCTGTCCCTATGTTAGCCCCGAGTCCATTTCATGATGCAGAGATGGAAACTGAGGCCTAGAGCAGGCCTGGGGCTGTCTGCGGGGTCCATGAGCACTCACCTGCCCTGCCCTACTCCAGGGAAGGTGGAGGTCATCAACGCGCGGGAGACGGTGCCAGCCAGCCACGCCCTGAGCCTGCTGGACAAGTGCGCACAGGCTCTGCCACTGGGAACAGGTGAGGCCCCGTGGGGGGCCCCCCACTCCCACCCCCCAGGCCCCTGGGACTGACTAACACACACCCCAAAGGAGCAGTGCCTCATGGACCGCAGGGAATGGAAAGGCCCCACTTGGGAAGGGGCTCTCTGAGGTGATCCAGGGAGAAGGACCAGGCTGGACAAAAGCCTGGAGGCTTCAGTGGAGATGAGTTGGTGGGGCAGGGTGGGGCACCTGTGGCCAGCTTGTGCAGGGCCCCGTGGGCCTGGCTGTGGACTTTGTGGGGAGGCACAGGTGGTTTGAGCAGGGAGGGGCGTGGTTAGGTGTGGGCTCCTGAAAGCTGACTCTGGCTGCTGTAGCTGGGGGGACACATGCAGGGGTGATGGAAAACCCCTGAGAAGGCCTGGAAGCCACAGGGTGGGGGTCTGGGATGTGCCGTGCAGGGGCTCAGTGGATCGGGGTGCCTGGGGAGCTCCGTGGCTATGCTGAGGCCCACCGTCGCCATGGCCGCCTGCCCTGGGCGCAGCTGTTCCGGCCCACCATCGCGCTGCTCCGAGGAGGGCATGTGGTGGCCCCTGTCCTCAGCCAGTTCCTGCACAACAGCTTCCTGCGGCCTTTCCTGCAGGCGTCAACCTTGCGGTGAGCCCCACAGGGTGGCCCTGGGCTCCTGGATTCAAGGCCATATCCTGTCTGGGCCCAGTCCACACCCCAGCTCTGCCTCAGTCCCTCCTGCACTGGAGGGTGGACGCTCTGGGGGTGCAGGGGACCTTAAGGCCAGGACAGAGAAGACTTTTCATAGCCCTTCTGGCTCCACGTGGCAGATAACTCAGGAAGTCAGGCTGGGGGGAGTTCCTTGCCCAAGTGACAGGACTCCAAGGTGTGGATTTGGGCTCTACCACCCGCCCTGGGGCCCCGGCCTCCTTCTCCCTCTCTAGGGCATGGCAGGAGGGCTTCAACTGCTGCTCTCACCCGCCTGACCCAGCCCACTGACAGGCCCCCCAGGAGTGAGGGGATGACAGGCCCTAGGTGGGAAATGTGCCCTCCCTGGACCAGGGCCATGAGCCGGGTGAGTGGTGTCAGCCCCCCCACCTCTTAGAGAATCTGTCCCCCAGTGTCCGCCCCAGTACCTCAGGACCCTGGGCCAGGGCGCCCTGCACTATAGGGTTCTGAGGACTCCACCCGTGAGAGCCCCGGCAGGAGTGAGGCTGCCTCTGGGACCTGGCCCCGCCCTGAGGCTGCCCCCCACCCCCCAGCCAGCTCTTCTTCAACGGAACAGAACCCCTGAGGCCTCAGGACCCACTCCCATGGCCTGCACTGGCCACCACCCTGGAGACCGTGGCCACAGAGGGTGCGGATGTCTTCTACACGGGGAGGCTGGGCCGGATGCTGGTGGAGGACATTGCCAAGGAAGGTCAGCCTCCCTGAGGTCCCATACCCTGTCCCTGCTGGAGAAAGAGTCAAGGTCTGGGTGCTGGGGGTTGAGGGCAGACTCCTCCCCAGGCCCTGAGGGACTGCTGGTGGTGCCTGGGGCTCCGAGAGGCCATGCACCTCACACGGCCGGCCTAAGGAGTCCTGTGGTCCAGGACCTTGGACAGCAGAGCCTGTGGGTTATGGCCAGCCGAGGGGAGCTACCGATGGTCACGGCGGGCTTGGGCAGCTGAGCTGACCACCCTCACAGGCTCACAAAGCCCAGCTCCCTCTCCCATCTTCCTGTCCTCCTCCCTGCCTCTGGTCTCTGTCCACCCCTCCACATCTGGCTCCAAGGGTCCTGTCCTGAGGCTGCTGCCTACAGACCTATCATCACCCTGTGTCCACGAGGCTAGAGGATGAGTGGAATCCCATTGTGTGACCTGTCACCTGTGGTTATTCCTCCCTGCCTCAGTTTTCCCATCTGTTCATGGAGTCCTCTCTCTCACCCCAGGGAGCCAGCTGACGCTGCAGGACCTGGCCAATTTCCAGCCCGAGGTGGTAGATGCCCTGGAGATGCCCCTGGGGGACTACACCCTGTACTCACCGCCGTCGCCTGCAGGGGGTGCCATTCTCAGCCTCATTCTCAACGTGCTGAGAGGTAAAGCCGCTGCCCAGAGCCCTGGCCCCCTGGGAACCTGGACTCCAAGCCCAGCCACGGCCTAGTTCAGCCTCCTCATCCATAAACCGGGTTCACAGACCCACAATGCAAAGACAGGGCTGTGGAAACCAGGATGGTGGGTTTAGAGCTGGCCTCCGGCTCGGCCCATACATGAGGCGACATCATTCGTCCAGAGCCTTCCTCCCACTAGGTGACCAGTCCCAGACACAGAAGCAGGTGGGCTGTGCAGGTGGTGAGCTGCCCACCAGGGGCGTGCACCTGGGGAGTGAAGCTCAGCGCAGCCCAAGGCAGCCTGTAGCGGGTTCCGGCAGTGCTGAGGCCTGGGGCTGCCTGCGCTGGCTTCATAGTGTCCTGTATCTGCATTACAAATCACCACAAGCTTGGTGGCTTCAAATAACAGAAGCGTGTCCTCTCAGAGTTCTGGAAGCCAGAAGCTTGGTATCTAGGTGTCCACAGCGCTGCCTTTCCCTGGGCCCCAGGGGAGAATCTCTTGTTTGCCTTGTTGACCTAAATAAAAAACAGAACAAGGCTCTCAAAGAAAATGATGTTTATTTCAGAGTTGGCCTCACAGTGGGAATACCCATGCCAGGGTTAACCATGTACGGGGCGATTTCTGAGCTCTTGGTGCCCCGTCACCTGAGCAGTGTATGCTGTACCTAGTGTGAGGTCTTTTATCCCTCACCCCTCCCAGCCTTCCCCTTGAGTCCCCGGAGTTCATTATATCATCATTATATAATTATCTCTCTCTCTCTCTTTTTTTTTTTTTTGAGATGGAGTCTTACTCTGTCACCCAGGCTGGAGTGCCCAGCTAACTTTTGTATTTTTCTTTTTTTAGTAGAGACAGGGTTTCACCACGTTGGCCAGGCTGGTCTCAAACTCCTGACCTCAGGGGATCCACCCGCCTCGGCCTCCCAAAGTGCTGGGATTACAGGCGTGAGCCACCGCGCCTGGCCCATCGTATCATTCTTATGCCTCTGCATCCTCGGTCTATAACTGTTTCAAAATGATTATCTTTGGCTACTAGGATCAGTGATAAAGGTGGCACCGGTCTGAGGCTGGACAGACCATTGCTGGGCAGATGTCCTTGCAGAAGTATTTTTTGTGTAAGGCTGTGATGGTCTTTGTGTGAGGTTGTGAGGTGGTTTTTTTTTTTGACAGGGTCTTGCTCTGTCACCTGGGCCGGAGTGCAGTGGCACTGTCAAGGCTCACTGCAGCCTCAACCTCCTGGAATCAAGCAATCCTTCCACCTCAGTCCTCTCATCTCAACCTCCCAAAGTGCTGGGATTACAGGCATGAGCCACAGCACCTGGCGGAGAACAGGTCACTTGTGCACGAGATCCTCCCTTCATGGCCTTTCCTTGGCTCTATTTTTCAGTGTATTTTTTTTTTTTTTTTTTTTTTTTCTTAAATTGGAGTCTCACTCTGCTGCCCAGGCTGGAGTGCAAGAGTATGATCTTGGCTCACTGCAACCTCTGCCTCCCAGGTTCAAGCTGTTCTCCTGTCTCGGCCTCCCCGGTAGCTGGGATTATAGGCACCTGCCATCATGCCCGGCTAATTTTTGTATTTTTGTAGAGTTGGGGTTTCACCATGTTGGAGAGACTGGTCTTGAACTCCTGATCTCAGGTGATCAGCCCTCCCCACCCTCCCAAAGTGCTGGGATTACAGGCATGAGCCACCCCACCGGGCCCCAGGTCCATTTTGACCATTTTCACAGCCTCTTCCTGCTTCTGGTGGCTGCCAGCATTCCTTGGCTTGTGGCTGCCTCACTCCAGTTTCTGGCTCTGTGGTCATACTGGTTTCTCCTCTGCTCTGTGTGTCCTCTCCTCTGTGTGTCTGTCTTACAAGGACACTATGATCACATTCAGGGCACATCTAGATAATCCAAGATAATCTCCTCCTTGGGCCAGGTCTGGTGGCTCACGGCCGTAATCCCAGCACTTTGGGAGGCTAAGGCGGGTGAGTCACTTGAGGTCAGGAGTTGAAGACCAGCCCGGCCAACACAGTGAAACCGCATCTGTACTAAAAATACAAAAATTAGCCAGGCGTGGTGGCACTCACCTGTAGTCCCAGCTACTTGGGAGGCCAAGGCAGGAAAATCGCTTGAACCCGGGAGGCGGAGATTGCAGTGAGCCAAGATCATGCCACGCACTCCAGCCTGGTGACAGAGCAAGATTCCCTCTCAAAAAAACACAAAAAAGCCCAGGCCTGGTGGCTCACACCTTAATCTCAGTACTTTGGGAGGCCAAAGCAGGCAGATCACTTGAGGCCAGGAGTTCAAGACCAGCCTGAACAACATGGCAAAACCCCATCTCTACTAAAAATACAAAAAAAAAACCCAGCTGGGTGTGGTGGCGAACGCCTATAGTCTTAGCTACTCAGGAGGCTGAGGCACAAGAGTCACTTGAACCTTGGAGACAGAGGTTGTAGTGAGCTGAGATTGTGCCATCACCCTCCAGCCTGGGCAACACAGCAAGACTCTGTCTCAAAAAAAAAAATCTTTACCATACTTTGCCACTTAAGGTAATAGTCACTCTTGCGCTGTATAAAGTAATATTCACGGGTTCTGGGAATTAGGATGTGAGTGGATCTTTCGGGGCGGGGGTCAACATTTAACATATTACATAGGGTGACCCCTACCTGTGCCCCAACCCCTCCCTAGGGTTCAACTTCTCAGCAGAGTCTGTGGCCAGGCCTGAAGGGAGGGTGAACATGTACCACCACCTCGTGGAGACGCTCAAGTTTGCCAGGGGGCAGAGGTGGAGGCTGGGGGACCCTCGAAGCCACCCGAAGCTCCAGGTGAAGTTGCTGAGGTTGCTGGGGCTGGCGGGCTGCCCTCCTCTCTGGTTCAGGACTTGGCATGAATGGAGGGTCAGGCCTGGCATGGGGAGGTTGGAGGGATATGTATGTGCAGGGTCAGGTGCAGGAGCGGCACCATATCTCAAAGGACCTGGAGGGTGGGCAGAGTCTAGACCTAGCCTGGGCTTGAGGGAGGCCTGGCCACAAGGTCAAGGACAGACTCGAGACGGCCCCCATGGGGCTGAGCTCGTCCTGCCCTTGGTTCTGCGGGCCCTGCCTGGCCCCTCACTGACCCTGCCACCTGCCCACCCACCCCAGAACGCCTCCCGGGACCTGCTGGGGGAGGCCCTGGCCCAGCTCATCCGCCAGCAGATCGATGGCCGGGGGGACCACCAGCTCAGCCACTACAGCCTGGCCGGGGCCTGGGGCCATGGGACAGGCACAGCCCATGTGTCTGTGCTGGGGGAGGATGGCAGCGCGGTAGCTGCCACCAGCACCATCAACACACCGTGCGTGGGGCTTGGGGGAAGGCGGGCGGCCACTCGTCCCCTCCTAGACCTGCACCCCCGCAGCCCCATGTCCCCTCACTTGTCCCCGTGGGGCAGCACCTTGCTTTTGCCCTCTTTCTCCTCCTCTATTTCAAAAGGGGTCCCCACCCCGACATCTCTGGCTGGAAAGGCTGCTGCTGGGGTGGCCCTGAGCCAAGATTTACCTGGGAACGGGTGGCCTCGCTCAGAAGGGTACCCTGATATGGGGCACAGGTGGATCTTTGGGGGCCCCTCCTGCGTGGTGCCAGGGAGTGAATAGCGGCTCCAGCATGTTTCAGGGCAGCTGGAAAAGGAGGGGGTCCTGCAAGGTGGGTGGGGCAGGCAGTGTCTGCTGGGAGCCCCAGCCCCAGCCCAGGCTCTGCCTCCACGGCTGCAGCTTTGGAGCGATGGTCTACTCACCACGGACAGGCATCATCCTCAACAATGAGCTCCTGGACCTATGCGAGAGATGCCCCCAGGGCTCCGGCACCACCCTCTCACCTGGTGAGAACAAGGCTTCCCACCTGGGCTCCACAAGGGCCCCCCACCAGGGGAGAGGAGGGGGGCTGGGCTGGGGCTGCATGCTAACCCCTGGATAGGTCACCACACTGGCCAAGCCACTATTTGCTCAAGCAGAGAATGGAGACAGGATAGGTGGAGCTCCTGGAAGGTGCCAGCCCCCAGTTCCAGGCGAGCGTCCCCCGTCCTCCATGGTGCCCTCCATCTTGATCAACAAAGCCCAGGGGTCGAAGCTAGTGATTGGTGGGTCTGGCGGGGAGCTCATCATCTCTGCCATGGCCCAGGTGAGTCTGGGGCTCCTGGCTCGAGCTCTCCTTTCTGGGCAGTATACTGTCTGATTCTCCCTGGGGTGGGGGTGTAAGGGCTGATAAAGGGTAGCGGGTACCCCCTTTCTCCCTGCATCCCTCATCTCTCCCCCAGGCCATCGTGAACAAGCTGTGGCTTGGCTTTGACCTGAGAGCGGCCATCACAGCCCCCATCCTGCATGTCAACAGCAAGGGCTGTGTGGAGTACGAGTCCAACTTCAGCCAGGTGAGGCTGAGGTCCGAGCTGGATGCCTAGGGCGAGCCCACGCCCCAGGTCCATGCTGCTCAAAGCCACCTGGGAGGAAGTCAGTCACTGAGATTCTTAGGCCAGGTACACTTCAGCTTTGGGGGCCATAAGAGTCAGGGACCTTGATGGGCGAGGCTGTCAGTTCCGTGGCCCCCAAGACAGAGAGGAGGGTGTTGTCTACGCTGCTCCCAGGCTAAGGATCTCAGCGCCTTGGTCTCTGGTCTGTGGTTTATGCCATTTTTCAGAAGTGAGTTTTCCTGGCTGTGGCCTCTCAGACTCTCCCTCATGGTGACATTTTCCTTGTGTGGTTTGTAACTTAAATTTGCAACTTTATTTGTAACAGAGGTTGTTTTTCCTGTGGGAGTCTATAAAGTGATTTTGTTCTGGGGCACTAGGGCATTGGTGGTAATTTTTACTCTCTCTCTCTATATATATTACTATATATTTGAAACAGCATCTCGCTCTGTTGCCCAGGCTGGAGTGCAGTGTTGCGATCACAGCTCACTATAGCCTTGACCTCCTGGGCTCAAGTGATCCTTCCTCCTCAGCCTCCCAAGGAGCTAGGACTATAGGTGTGTGCCACCATGGCTGGCTAATATTTGTATTTTTAGTAAAGACGAGGTTTCCCCATGTTGTCCAGGCTGGTCTCGAACTCCCAACCTCAAGTGATCTGCCTGCCTTGGCCTCCCAAAAGTACTGGACTTACAGGCATGAGCCACTCTGCCCGGCCCTCCCTTGACTCTTACTGAAGGAACTTTGTCCTAGTGAATATCAATTCTCAGGACCTTTCACTCCAAGGACCTGAAATGCTGAGAATTTGGGAGATGGAACTGATGGAATCCACAAACCTAAGGTTCTCAGCTCCCTTGGGGAGTTGGAATGTCAGCTCCTCAGGTCTAGGTCTTTCCATGGAGTACATCCTAAACTCTGGATTGGAGACTTTGGGTCCCTAAGGACCTTCACAGCTAAGGCCCAGGGACTAGCGTGAAGAGAGTCTTTGATCCTGGGGTGTTGGAGTCTGGCCAGTGGACTCTGAGAAATGCAGTCTCTGAGCACTGAAAGTCCGGCTTTGGCTTCAGCAGTGAGGATCTTGGCCTTCAAGTCTAAGGACAGTGGGCAATTAGTTATGTCAGGCACGGGGAACTTACAGCCAAACGTGCAGGGCTCCAAAAACATCACCTGCCCTGTCAGCAGCTCAGGCCATGTGGCATCACCTGACGACCTCAGATCAGAGGCCCTGAGGAGGGCGGAGCTCTAGGGCCTGCATACCTAGATGTCTCCAGAATCTCAGGCTCTGCTGGGTAAGGTTCTGGGGCCATGAGTCTTTTTGTTTGTTTGTTTGTTGTTGTTGTCGAAACAGTTTCACTCTGTCACCCAGGCTGGAATACAGTGGCGCCATCTCGGCTCATTGTAACCTCCGCCTCCCGGGTTCAAGCAATTCTCCTGCCTCAGCCTCCCCACTAGCTGGGATTACATGCCCACACCACCATGCCTGGCTAATTTTTGTGTTATTAGTAGAGATGGGGTTTTGCCATGTTGGCCAGGCTGGTCTGGAACTCCTGACCTCAAGTGACCCGCCTGCCTTGGCCTCCCAAAGTGCTGGGATCACAGGCATGTGTGACTGCACCCAGCTAAGTTCTTGGGTCATTAGTCTTAAATGGCATCTGGAAACATGGGGCCCTAGTAGCTCAGGTCCCTGTCCTCTAGGACTTTTGCCCCTTCACAGAGTGGTAGTGTGTGAGGACTGTCACCCCGGGGCAAGGCACTTGGCATCTTTGAAACAAGCACAGGTGGCCGGACGCAGTGGCTCACACCTGTAATCCCAGCACTTTGGGAGGCTGAGGTGGGTGGATCATGAGATCAGGAGTTCAAGACTAGCCTGGCCAAGACAGTGAAGCCCCGTCTCTACTAAAAATACAAAAATTAGCCGGGTGTGGTGGCGGGCACCTGTAGTCCCAGTTACTTGGGAGACGGGGGCACAGAATTGCTTGAACCCAGGAGGTGGAGGTTGCAGTGAGCCAAGATCATGCCACTGCACTCCAGCCTGGGCAACAGAGCAAGACTTCGTCTCAAATAAATAAATAAATAAATAAGAAATGAGCACAAGGCTAGGGGCTACTTTGGTCTTTGACTTCCTCAAAGTCCACAAATTCAGGGTCTTGGGCCTGAGCCTGTAGGCCCCCATGCCCCGAGTGTCTCACACTGTGGGGCTGTGGGTGCTTTTAGCTTAGGGATCTAATTCCCTTGGATTCATGGGTATTCAGGTCCTTATTCTAGCTGAATTCTCCATCAGTAGGGCCCTAAACCTGTGGGTTCCTGGATGTCTAAGGTCCTGACATAGTGTGTTGAGATCATAGGTCTTTTTTTGCGCTTTGAGACGGAGTCTCACTCTGTCACCAGTCTGGAGTGCAGTGGCGCAGTCTTGGCTCACTGCAACCTCCGCCTCCAGGGTTCAGTCGATTCTCCTGCCTCAGTCTCCCGAATAGCTGGGATTACAGGCATCCGCCTATAATCCCAGCTATTCCCACCGCGCCAGGCAGGAGATCATAGGTCTTTTCAAAAAATTTTTTGCCACAACGTCTTGTAACTGCCCAGTGGGTTCACCTTGCCAGCTGCCTGGACAGAGCCAATTCATCAAGACAGGGGAATTGCAATAGAGAAAGCGTAATTCAGGCAGAGCCTGCTGGGCGGGAGACCGGAGTTTTATTATTACTCAGTCTACCCAAGCATTCGGGGAGCAGAGTTTTTTTTGTTTGTTTTATTTTTGAGACAGAGTCTCGCTCTGTTGCCCAGGCTGGAGTGCAGTGGCGTGATCTGCAACCTCTGCCTTCTGAGTTCAAGCAATTCTCATGTCTCAGCCTGAGTAGCTGGGGTTATAGGTGCACACCACCACACCCGGCTAATTTTTGTATTTTTAGTAGAGACAGGGTTTCTCCAAGTTAGCCAGGCCAGTCTTGAACTCCTGACCTCAGGTGATCTGCCTGCCTCAGCCTCCCAAAGCGCTGGGATAATAGGCGTGACCACCACGCCTGGCTAGAGAGCAGTGTTTTTAAGGACAGCTTGGTGGGTTGGGGGAAGCCGGTGAGCCAGGAGTGCTGATTGGTCAGGGGTGAAATCATATGGAGTTGGCTGGGTGCAGTGGCTCACACCTGTAATCCCAGCACTTTTGGGGGTTGAGGTGGGCGGGTCACCTGAGGTCAGAAGACCATCCTGGCCAATATGGCGAAAACCTGTCTCCACTAAAAATACAAAAATTAGCTGGGCGTAGTGGCAGGTGTCTGTAATTCCAGCTAGTCAGGAGGCTGAGGCAGGAGAATCGCTTGAACCTGGGAGGCAGAAGTTGCAGTGAGCTGAGATCACGCCACTGCACTCCAGCATGGGCGACAGAGTGAGACTCCACCTCAAAAACAAAAACCCCCCAAAAACCCTGGAAATCATAAAATCATAGGGAGTCGAAGCTGTCTTCTTGCGCTGAGTCAGCTCCTGGGTGGGGGCCCCAAGATCAGATGAGTCAGTTAATCAATCTGGGTGGGGCCAGCTGATCCATCGAGTGCAGGGTCTGCGAAATATCTCAAGCACTAATCTTAGGAGCAGTTTAGGGAGGGTGAGAATCTTGTAACCTTCAGTTGCATGACTCCTAAACCGTAATTTCTAATCTTATGGCTAATGTTAGTCCTACGAAGGCAATCTGGTCCCCAGGCAAGAAGGACGTCTGCTTTGGGAAAGGGATGTTACTGTCTTTGTTTAAACTATAAACTAAGTTTCTCCCAAAGTTAGTTCAGCCTACGCCCAGGAATGAACAAGAATAGCTTGGAGGTTAGAAGCAAGATGGAGTTGGTTAAGTTAGATCTCTTTCACTATCTCAGTCATAATTTTGCAAAAGTGGTTTCAGTCTTGCTCTGTTGCCCAGGCTGGAGTTCTGTGTCACAATCAAGGCTCACTGCAGCCTCAAACTCCTAGACTTAAGGGATCCTCCTGCCTCAGCCTCCTGAGTAGCTGGGACTACAGGCATAGCACCACCACACCTGACTAATTTTTATTTTCTTAAAAAAAAATTTTGTTTTTAATAGAGACGTGATCTCGCTATGTTGCCCAGGCTGGTCTCGAACTCCTGAGCTCAAAAGATCCTCCTGCCTCGGCCTCCCAAAGTTCTGGGATTACAGGTGTGAGCCACCACACCTAGCCCAATTTTTGATTTTCTTGTAGAGACTGTCTTGCTATGTTGCCCAGGCTGGTCTCAAACTCCTGGCCTCAAGTGATCCTCCCTCCTCAGCCTCCCAAAGTGTTGGGATTACAGGTGTGAGCCACTGCGTCTGGCCTCAGTGTCTAAGTCTTGAGAAGCCACATCCTCCATTGAAAGCCCCCTGAAGTCAGATTTGCACTTCAAGGCCCTGGTGTTGTTGGATCCAGGACAGGCATGAACTTGCATCTGGAGGTCTTCGGGCCCGGGTGGTGTCCTCCATGCCTGATCCCTGGAGGCTGAGCCTCTCCTCTGCCAGCCTTTGGCTCTCACCCACGCTCCCATCTGCGTCCTCAGGCCCTCTTCCTCTCAGTCTCGGCTTTGATGGTTTTTGTCATTTCTTGCAGACGCCTCTCCCTTCTGGAGATGGGCTGAGCTGCCCTCTCCCGTGAACCTGCTTTCTCTCCTCTCCAGGAGGTGCAGAGGGGACTCCAAGACCGTGGCCAGAACCAGACCCAGAGGCACTTCTTCTTGAACGTGGTCCAGGCCGTGTCCCAGGAGGGGGCCTGTGTGTACGCCGTCTCGGACCTGAGGAAGGGTGGAGAGGCTGCAGGCTACTAAGACTGCTCTGCCCAGAGCCGAGGCCCCGTCCCCTCATGGGTCCTGCATCCAGGCCGGACGTGGCTGGGAGACCCAGTACTCCGGCAGGATCTGGACCCCTGGCAGGGGAGTCCAGCTGAGCGTGGAAGAGGTGGCGGAGACCAGCTGGGCAGATGGGAGGCTGAGCCTCCTCCCTGACCTCCTTTCCCAGAGCTCCTGGTGGCCCTGAACTGGCCCCTCTATCCCTTCGAGGGCCTCCTGCTTAGGCCACTCTCCCACTCTCTCAACCTGTATATCCTCCAGTCCAAGATTAAAGAAGAGGCGGACCGTGGCCTGATTCCATGGTTCTGAGTGGGAGAGGGGACCCTTGGACAGTGCACAGAGCAGTGCACGCACGAGGCTCCTATGGTTCTCCACCCTGCACCTGCATGGAGGCGGGGAAACGGGCTGGCAGACCCGCCGAACCTCAGCCAGGCCATCCCTGGACAGAGGCAAGCACCACCCCTGCCCCCCCACAGCCCACCACTCTGCTCAGCCCATCTCGGTAGTGTGGCTGGCCCGGGTCCTGCGTGCTGGTTAACTGAAAAATCACACAATTTATAAATTTGGAAAGGAGACTTTTTTTCTTTCTTTCTTTCTTTTTTTTTTTTTTGAGACAGAGTCTTGCTCTGTCATTCAGGCAGTGGTTCAATCATGGCTCACTGCACACTCAACCTCCTGGGCTCAAGCCATCCTCCTGCCTCAGCCTCCAAGCAGCTGGGACTACACAAGTGCAACACCATACCTGGCCAATTTTTAAAATTTTTTGCAGAGACAGAGTCTTGCTGTGTTGCTCAGGCTGATCTTGAATTCCTGGTCTCAAGCTGTCCTCCCTCCTCAGCCTCCCAAAGTGCTGGGATTACAGGTGTGAGCCACCATGCCGGACAAGACTTTGTTTCTTTTTTTTTCCTTCAACTTTTATTTTAAGTTCGGGAGTCCATATGCAGGATGTGCAGGCTTGTTACGTAGATAAACATGTGTCTTGGTGGTTTGCTGCACAGATCAACCCATCACCTAGGTATTAAGCCTGGCGTTCATTAGCTATTCTTCCT
>NW_016107552.1:3812354-3819633 GCF_001604975.1 Cebus imitator | reverse complement strand
ACCGCGCCCGGCCCTATTTTGTATTTTTAGTAGAGATGAGTTTCACCATGTGGTCAGGCTGGTCTTGAACTTCTGACCTCAAGTGATCCACCCACCTCGGCCTCCCAAAGTGCTGGGATTACAGGCGTGAGCCACTGTGGCAACTTCATTTGTTATAAAGGGTTACAGCCTTTAGGGTAGCCATCTGCCACTTTCAAAACCATAGCCTCAGGCCGGGCGTGGTGGCTTATGTCTGTAATCCAAGCACTGTGGAGGCCAAGGCTGGTGGATCACCTAAGGTCGGGAGTTCAAGACCAGCCTGACCAACATGGTGAAACCTGGTCTTTAAAAAAAAATAAAAAAATAAAGAATAATAATAATAAAAAAAGCATAGCCTCTGGCAGAGACCACAGACAGGCACTTCTAAGGAGGAGCGGTTGGGGCAGGAGCTGTATGCTGAAGGGGTTGGCTAAACATACATATTCAACAGGTTGCAGGGAGAGCTATGAATATTCATGAAGGTGGTCCTGACACATGTATATTGAACGAACATGCATGTAATATAGGACCCATGTTCGCTGTAGGATGGAGACAGTGGAGACTTAACATTAAAATGTATTACAAGGCCAGGTGCAGTGGCTCACACCTATTATCCCAGCACTTTGTGGGACTGAGGCAGGTGAATCACTTGAGGTCAGGAGTTCGAGACCAGCCTGGCTAACATGGTGAAACCCTGACTCTACTAAGAATATAAAAATTAGCTGGGCACGGTGTCAGGTGCCTGTAATCCCAGCTACTCGGAAGGCCTAGGCAGGAGAATTGCTTGAACTCAGGAGGCGGAGGTTGCGGTGAGCCAAGATGATGTGACTGCACTCCAGCCTGGGTGACAGAGCGAGACTCCATCTCAGAAAAAGAAAATAAGGGGCGGGCGAGGTGGTTCATGCCTGTAATCCCAGCACTTTGGGAGGCTGAGGTAGGAGGATCACCTGAGGCTGGGAGTTTGAGACCAGCCTGACCAACATGGAGAAACCCCGTCTCTATCTAAAAATAATTAATTAAAAATAAAATAAAATGCATTACAATTAGGCCCCATCCATCAGAATATCTTTTCAGGGCCTGAAGGCACGCAAGTGAGCAGCCTCTGAAAACCAGCCAAAGCCAGTTCATCAATGATCTCTTATCATGAGAAAGTTACTGAAACTGGTCTGAGGTCAGAGAGGCACTTAGGGCGGAGGAACAGGGGATCAGTGAGTTAGCCTCTGCGACCTGGATGAGCTGGAAAGTGGATTAACGTTGCTTCAGGCCAGTGCTTGTTTACCTGCTGGAGAAAAAGGAAAACTCGTTTGTAGTTAAGACATAGTTTATTCTTTAAGTGCACGGGTGCATGAATAAACCCTTGCCTGGCTTGGCCTTGGGTCCTCTTTACAATTTGGTATCTTATTGCCACAGAGTGTGTTTTTTTCTTTCTTTCTTTGTTTTTTTGAGATGGAGTCTCTCGCTCTGTCGTCCAGGCTGGAGTGCAGTGGCATGATCCCAGCTCACGACAACCTCTGCCTCCCTGGTTCGCCTCCCGAGTAGCTGGGATTACAGGTGCCCGCCACCACACCCAGCTAATTTTTATATTTTTAGTACAGACAGGGTTTCACCATGTTGGCCAGGCTGGTCTCGAACTCCTGACCTCGTGATCTGCTCACTTCAGCCTCCTAAAGTGATGGCATTACAGGTGCGAGCCACCACACCAGGCCTGTTCTGTCATTTTTTTTTTTTTTTTAATTGAGGCAGGGTCTGGCTCTGTCACCCAGGCTAGAGTGCAGTGGCACGATCTTGGCTCACTGCAGGTTTCGTCTCCCGGGGTCAAGCCATCTACCCACCTCAGCCTTTCAGGTAGCTGGGACTACAGGCACAAACCACTGTGCACGCCACCATGCTCAACTAATTTTTTTTTTTTTTGAGACAGCTCACTTTATCACCCAGGCTGGAGTGAAGTGCAGTCTCAGCCCACTGCAGCCTCGACCTCTTGGGCTCAAGCAATCCTCCCGCCTCAGACCCCCAAGTAGCTGGGAGGACAGTTGTTGTCACCACGCCTGACTAATTTTTTGCTTTTTTTTTTTGGTAGAGATGGGGTTTCACCATGTTACCCAGGCTGTTCTCAAACCCCTGGCTTCAAGCAGTCCTCCTGCCTTGGGCTCCCAAAGTGCTGGGATTACAGGCGTGAGTCACTGCGCCTGGCTCCCATCTATGTTTTGGATGAAATGATTCTTTGTTGTTGGGGGGCTGTCCCCACACTGTAGCATGTTGTGCCTGTGTGATGCAGTAGCGCCCCCTACCACACACGCCCTGTCATGACAACCAAAACTGTCTCAAGACAGTGCCAAATCCCCCCCGGCTGAGAACAGCTGCTCTAAACCAGTAGGCCCCTAACTTCCATAAACAGCTTTGCCAGCTGCAGGGTGGGTACATGGCGCTCTCTGGGGATCTCACTAGACGGATCTGGGACTCCTGCCCCTCACTGGTTCCTGGGAACATTGGGTGTTCCTACATCACCCCAAATGTGCCACAGATGTTGTTTTAGTCTGCCTGGGCTGCGATAACAGAAATACTGGAAAGTCGGTGGCTTATAGCATTTTACAGAAACTTACTGCTCACGGTTCTGGGGGCCGGGAAGTCCAAGATCAAGGTGCTGGCAGATTTGATGTCTTGTGAGGGCACATGTCCTCATGTATGGCATCTTCTAACTAACATAGTGGAAGGAGCTAGCCAGCTCTCTGATGTCTCTCTTATTTCTTTACTTTAGAGACAGGGTCTTGCTCTGTCACCACGGCTGGAGTGCGATGGTGCAATCGTAGCTCATTCCTATACCCGAGATCTTCCTGCCTCAGCCACCTCAGTAGCTGGGACTATAGGTGCATCCCACTGTGCCCAGCCTCTGGGATCTCTTTTATAAGGCGCTAATCCTATTCATGAGAGCTCTACCCTGATGACCTAACCACATCCCAAAGTCTCCACCTGCCAATACTTTCACATTGGTGATTAGGTTTCAACTTGAGAATTTTGGGGTGTAGTGGGTCCACCTGGACAGTCCACGATAATCTCCCCATCTCCAAACCCTTAACTGAATCACATCTTCAAAATCACTTTTGCCATATAAGATCTAATCATGGGTTCCAGGGATTACTTTGGAGATTGTGTGTGGGAGAGGGGCTGGATGGGGCTCATTCCTAATTTGGGCTTGACTGTGTGGCTGGAAGGGGTGATCTGGCAGGCTAGGAAGAGGGTCTGGGGGCAAAAGGTGACTCACTTTGAGATGAGGGGGCGGGCAGACCTGCTGTCAGCACAGACCCTCGTGGGCTGCCAGAATGCAGGCAGGTGCGGGACCACCAGCTTCTCCTGGAATCTGGCTTCGGGAGTCAGTGGAAAACACGTCTTTGAAAACAGCAGGGCTGGGTCGAGGTCCAGGGCGCAGAAATGGTGGGTTTAGAGAGAACAAGGGAGTCTCTGGGGTGCTTCAGTGTGGTGGGATCCAGAAGCCGACCTCACACCATCAGGCCTCTCCGTGTGGTGGCCTCGCCCTAGACGGGCTCCCAGGCCATGGTCCCAGTGGCTTCAGCTGAACTGCACGGCCTGCAGGGTGACAGTGCGTCCCCCATTGCAGTTTAACCAGGGTCCCAGTCCAGCTCTTAATGGGGCCCCCCTGAGAAGTCTTCATGGCACGGGAGAGGTGGTTGGTTCAGGTGTGTGGGGCCACCTTGAGAGCTGTCGGTAGCAGCCACTTGTCCCAAACACTTTGACCCAAAAAGGAAAAGGAAACAAGGAGGAGGCTGCTAGGCACAAACCTCAGGTGATCCATGGTGGGAACCTGGCTCTGTGCTCCCAGACCACACCCACACCTGGGCCAGGATGAAGGGAGGCTGCCTGGAGCTCACCTGGGAAGGCCAGCCAGGCTCTCCCATCAGCGCCTCCCAGCGGCACACACAGAGCATGATAACTTTGAGTGTCGGGGAGAGGAAAAGGGGCTCTTGTTGCCCCCGGCAGGGTGCAACCCTGGCTCCATGGTGCCTGATTCTGACTCACCTGCAGAGTGACGGTGTGCTCCCTGGATCCCTGGCCAACCCTGGGGCTGCCACCCACCCAAAAAGGCTCAGTCACCACTTGTGAACTGAGGCATCACCATGCTGGCTTTGGCCAAGCTGTCTGGAGTCTCAGACCCACATACCTGACCAACGCCCCCAACCCTCTCCAACTGGACAGGGTTTGCATGCACGCTGGACTCAATGTGCCAAATGGAAGTCGGCCCTGAGGCAGCTGGAAGCGGTCCGGTGCCCACCTCGCCTTCCTCCTGTGCTGCTCATGGAACCCTCCCTCTCCCCTCCAGCTGTGGTCCAGCCCTGGCTCCACTTCCTTACCTCTTTTCAGTCTTTTTGCTGCCGGTACCACGGCAGTTGACTCCTCATTCATAATGAATAAGCACTGGAAAATGCACTTCTGGCCGGGCGTGGTGGCTCAAGCCTGTAATCCCAGCACTTTGGGAGGCCGAGGCAGGTGGATCACGAGGTCAAGAGATCGAGACCATCCTGGTCAACATGGTGAAACCCCGTCTCTACTGAAAATACAAAAAAATTAGCTGGGCATGGTGGCGCGTGCCTGTAATCCCAGCTACTCAGGAGGCTGAGGCAGGAGAATTGCCTGAACCCAGGAGACGGAGGTTTCGGTGAGCCGAGATCGCGCCATTGCACTCCAGCCTGGGTAACAAGAGCAAAACTCCGTCTCCAAAAAAAAAAAAGAAAAGAAAATGCACATCTGACCCATCCTGGAGGTAGTGTGAAGACTTCCTTGGTTCCTGAGGCCCCTGGAGGAAGCCCGTTCCTCTCCCTCCCTGCTCATCTCGCCCTGGTGGACTTGCACAGGCCCCGCCCCACATCCATTCTGCACCACCAGCACAGCCAGCCAGTGTACATTCCCGGTCCAGTCAGAGACACGTCTTGTTACAGAGAGGGAATCAACACACAAAGGGCAGCATCTTCAAGTAACGCTGTAATCAGCACAGATCAGACCCTACAGGGTACAGCTAATGCAGGGCTCAGAGGAAAACTTGTTGCTTAAATAGTTACATTAGAAAATAAGAATCAAGCCGGGCGCGGTGGCTCACGCCTGTAATCCCAGCACTGTGGGAGGCCGAGGTGGGTGGATCACGAGGTCAAGAGATCGAGACCGTCCTGGTCAACATGGTGAAACCCCGTCTCTACTAAAAATACAAAAAATCAGCTGGACATGGTGGCGCATGCCTGTAATCCCAGCTACTCAGGAGAATTGCCTGAACCCAGGAGGCGGAGGTTGCGGTGAGCCGAGATCGCGCCATTGCACTCCAGCCTGGGTAACAAGAGCGAAACTCCGTCAAAAAAAAAAAAAAAAAAAAATAAGAATCAAAATACATAGGCCAGGCATGGTGGCTCACGCCTGCAATCCCCAGCACTTTGGGAGGCCGAGATGGGTGGATTACCTGAGGTCAGGAGTTCAAGACCAGCCTGGCCAACATGGTGAAACCCTGTCTTTACTAAAAATACAAAAGAATTAGCCAGGTATGGTGGTGGGCACCTGTGATCTCAGCTGATTGGGAGGCTGAGGCATAAGAATTGCTTGAACTTGGGAGGCAGAGGTCAGAGTGGATCAAGATCCCACCAGTGTACTCCAGCCTGGGTGACAGAGTGAGACTCTGTCTCAAAAACAAACAAACAAACAAACACACAAAACCAAAATAAATAAAGTACCTTATTGAGGGAGTTAGTAAAGGAGGCTGGGCACAGGGGTTCCTGCCTGTAATCTCAACACTTTGGGTGAAGTGGATATTTTGCCTAGGATTTTGTCAGCACGTTGTCAGCAACCGTCCCTATTTTTAAAACTGACCCTATTTTTATTAGTAACTGCCTCTTTCTGCTTCAGCGCCTCAACTTATTGCTCACTAACTGAAAAGCCTTAAGGAAAACTGCCGCGTCGTCTAAAACCTGCTGCGTTGTCTAAAGTCCTGAGTCACTTCCCTTCCCCTTTACCTATAAAAACTGTGTGCTTTTCTTAGTCGGGGTCCAGACTTTTGGGTGTGAGCCCTCCTGGGCCCGCCGGCATGATAAAGTGTGTTCCTCCGATCCCCTGCGTGCCACTTGGGTTTCTTGTCAGGAAAAATTTTCCAGAACTTGAGAGGCTGAGGCCGGCCAATCATTTGAGGTCAGGAGTTCGAGATTCATCTCACCAACAAGGTGAAAACCCATCTCAACTAAAAATACAAACATTAGCTAGGCATGGTGGCACACACCTATAATCCCACCTATTTGAGAGGCTAAGGCAGGAGAATTGCTTGAACCCAGCAGCCGGAAGTTTCGGTGAGCTGAGATTGCACCACTGGACTCCAACCTGGGCAACAGAGTAAGACTGCATCACACACACACACACACACACACACACACACACACACACACACAGTCAGTAAAGGAAAAAATAAAGAAAGCGAAAGAACTCAGGAACAACTGAAGCAGAAATTGATAAATTTGAAATCAGAATAATAGGCCTTCAAAAAATATAATAGGTTATTAGCTGGTGAATTGGTACAAATGAAGGAAGTGTGAATACCACAAAATAAGAAATGAGAATGGAGAAAACCGCATCGATAGAGGAAGTTAAAAGATTACTCATCTTTATTTTAACAAATTTGAAAACTTGGACGTAATAAATACCTTTCTAGGATGATATAAATGGAGTTGAGTTATAATACTTAGGACATACTTATGCTGAAAACAAATGGTCATTTATCTGAAATTCAGATTTAATTGGGCATCCTATATTTTTATTGATTGACTGAGTTTTCTGAGACGGAGTCTCCCTCTATTACCTAGGCTGGAGTGCAGTGCCGTGATCTCGGCTCACTGCAACGTCCGCCTCCCGGGTTCAAGGAATTCTCGTACCTTATACTCCTGAGTAGCTGGGATTACAGGCACCTGCCACCACATCTGGCTAATTTTTGTATTTTTAGTAGAGACAGGGTTTCACCACGTTGGTCAGGCTGGCCTTGAACTTCTGACCTCAGGCGATCTGTCCCCCTCAGCCTCCCAAAGTGCTAGGATTACAGGTGTGAGCCACCGCGCCTGGCCGCCTGGCTAATTTTTTGTAGAGACGGGGTTTCACCATGTTACCAGGCTGATCTTAAATCTGAGCTCATTTGAGCTCCTGCCTTGGCCTCTCAAAGCATTAGGATTATAGGCGTGCGCCACCGCACCTGGCTTTAACACATATTCTTGTTTTTTTTGTTTTTTTT
>NW_016107552.1:3809458-3811629 GCF_001604975.1 Cebus imitator | reverse complement strand
GGATCACCTGAGGTCGGGAGTTCAAGACCAGCCTGACCTACATGGTGAAACCCCATCTTAAAAAACAAATCAAAACAAACAAACAAAAAAAAAAACACTGAATAAAATGGGAATGGATGGATACTCCTTTGTGAGGACAAAAGTGACTTTATGTTAAAGGCTAATTCACCATGTAACATCTAACCCGGAGACTGGGAATGCCTCCAAAATGTCTAGTTGATGTATTACCCATTATGCAGAAACACCTATTCACTGTACGTTCCTTCAAAATCACCCTTGATGCTGTTGCACAAATCACAGGCTCTGACACCTGTGGCCACTTACACATTCCTTCCAGAGTATGTGTATTTCCCCCAGGATGTAAGTCCTGGGTCTGGGGGTTTGCAGTGTGGACTATTGTCTTGTGGCTGACCAAGACCATGCTTCCGTCTGTAAGTTTCCCCCAGTGAATCGTGCCACACCAACACACTGGGTTTGTCGGCTTCCTTCTTTGGTTTCTTGGCTCCTTCTGCATGTGGGGGTCTCTCTGCACACACTACCCTTTCACGGAACTTCCCGTAACCCAAATATGTGTCTTAATACAACAGAAACAGCATCTGCTGGGCCGTGTGCTATTCTATTGCTTTACATGCCTTAATTTACATAATTCTCTCCAGAAGGGGAGCTGTGATTATACCAGTTTTATAGATGGGGATACTAAAGTACTAACGTTCCAAATATAAAAATTAGCCCAGCCTGGTGGTGGGCACCTGTAATCCCAGCCACTTGGGAGGCTGAGGCGGGAGAATCACTTGAACCCAGGAGATGGAGGTTACAGTGAGCTGAGGTTGCACCACTGCGCTCTAGGGCAAGATTCTGTCTCCAATAAACAAACAGCCCTCAAAATGAAACCACATAAATATCACATGAGCAAATTTTATGTTCTTAGAGTGGGACAGGCCTTTTTAGGCATGTCATAAAACCAAAAAGCCATAAAAGAAAAACACTAATAAATAAGAACATGTAAAAATAAAAAATTTAAATTGTTTTATTTTTATTTAAATACTTTTCTCTTTTTTTTGAGATAAAGTCTTACTCTATTGCTCAGGCTGGAGTGCAGTGGCACAATCTCATCTCACTGCAATCTCTGCCTCCTGGGTTCAAGCAATTCTCTTGCCTCAGCCTCCCAAGTAGTTGGGATTACAGATGTCCACCACCACATCCAGGGAATTTTTGTATTTTTAGTAGAGATGGGTTTCACCATGTTGGTCAGCTGGTTTCAAACTCCTGACCTTAGGTGATCCACCCATCTCGGCTGCTCAAAGTGCTGGGATCACAGGCATGAGCCACTGTGCTCAGCCTTTACTGGTCTTTTAAGATTTTTTTTTTACATCAAGCCAAATACAATGGCTCACACCTGTGATCCCAGCACTTTGAGGTGCTCAGGTGGGTAGATCACTTGAGCCCAGGAGTTTGAGAACAACCTGGGCAACATGGTAAGATCGCCTCTCTATTATCAACAACAACAAAAGATCAGTGAAAATCCTGGAGAAAAACAGTTTCAAGGGCTGGATGCAGTGGCTCAAGCCTGTAATCCCAGCACTTTGGGAGGCCAAGGCAGGTGGATCACAAGGGCAGGAGTTCAAGACCAGACTGGCTAACAAGGTGATTGAGGTCAAGAGATTGAGACCATCCTGACCAACATGGTAAAACCCCGTCACTACTAAAAATACAAAAATTAGCCTGGCTTGGTGGCATGTGCCTGTAATCCCAGCTACTCAGGAGGCCGAGGCAGGAGAATTGCTTGAACTCCGGAGGCGGAGGTTGCAGTGAGCTGACATTGCACCACTGCACTCCAGCTTGGCAACAGAATGAGTCTCAAATAATTAAACAAAAAAAGGCCAAATATCCAGTAAAAATATGCATAGGGATGTGACTCACTGTTCACAGAAAGAAAACTACAAATGGCTGTTTCAACAGACAAAAAGTTCTCAAGCCTACTCATAAATAAACACTGCCAACGAAAGCAACAGCGAGATTCCCACAGGGCCACAGGAAGTGACTCCAGGCCCAGAACTCTTCCTAAGTGAATTCTTTGAAACCTCCTGAAAGAAAAAACACCAGTCTTACACAAACTTCCAGGGAACAGAAAAGAGGAAATATTGCTCAATGTCTTTTTTTTTTTTTTTTTT
>NW_016107552.1:3804859-3808996 GCF_001604975.1 Cebus imitator | reverse complement strand
CAGGCTGGTCTTGAACTCCCGACCTCAGGTGATCTGCCCACCTTGGCCTCCAAAGTGCTTGGATTACAGGCGTGAGCCACCATGCCCAGCCCTGGCCTGCATAACTCTTAAACAAAACATGAGCAAACCAAATCCAGGGATACAGAAAGCAAAACGAATTCATCCCCACCAATGTGAGTTTGTTCCAGGAATGCAAGATTGGCTGAACATTAGAAAATCAAGGCTTACACCTGTAATCCCAGCACTTTGGGAGGCTGAAGCCTGTGATCACTTGAGCTCAGGAGTTCGAGACCAGCTGGGCCATTACAGCAAAACTCTGTCTCTACCACAAAATGCAAAAATTAGCCGGGCATGGTGGCATGCACCTGTAGTCCCAGCTACTCAGGAAGCTGAGGTGGGAATCACTTGAGCCTGGGATGTGGAGGCTGCAGTGAGCCATGATCATGCCATTGCCCCCCAGCCTGGATGACAGGCCCAGACCCTGTCACAAAACAAAGAAAAATAAAAAAGAATCAAGCAGCACAATTCACCACACTCACAGACTAAAGAAGAAAAATCACTTACCATCTCAGTAGATGCAGAAAAGCAATTTGCCAACATTCAGTTACAATAAAAACTCGGCAAGTAGACCTGAAAAAAAACTACCTTAATCCGATACACTGTGGCTGCAAAAACCTACAGTAAGTGTCATGCTTAAAGGCACAATATAAAAAGCCTCCCTTTTAAGATCAAAACCAAGATAAGAATTATTTCATGATTTCCTTTCAGTAGTTATAGGGGAAGTCTCAGTCAATGTAATACGGTAAGAAAAACAAAAGCCATAAAGCTGGAAAAGAGGACATGAAACTGTCACTGACAGAGCAGGAGCATCACCATCTTGGTCATACACTGTCATTTTAAAGTTCACCCTGATTAAAAACTGCCTAAATTCTTTTCCTTTCTTTTTGAGACGGAGTCCCGCTCTGTCACACCCAGGCTGGAGTGCAGTGGCGTGATCTCAGCTCACTGCAACGCCTGCCTCCCAGGTTCATGCAGTTCTCCTGCCTCAGCCTCCTGAGTAGCTGGGATTACAGACGTGTGCCACCACGCCTGGCTAATTTTTATATTTTAGGTAGAGATGGAGGTTCAGGCTGGTCTCGAACTCCTGACCTCGTGATCCACCAGCCTTGGCCTCCCAAAGTGCTGGGATTACAGGCATGAGCCACTGCGCCCACCCCAAAATTGCCTAAATTCAAAGGGCATCAGCCTTATGGCTAAGGTCAGCATGACCATAAACCACAAATAACATCTCTGACCAGAAACATTCTAAGCTCCTCCCTGACGAGAGACATGCCAGCCCCGAGATAACCTCCCCTCAGACCACAGACATTCCAATTCCCGCATAAACTTCTCCCCAACACAGAAACATTCCTAGCTTGTAATAAGCCCTCTCACCCTAAAAAAAAAAACAATACTATTAGTCTGCAAGAGAGAGCACTCCTTATGGAAATCAGCCAGAAGCCCCTCTCAGGTTTATTCTCCAAAATAAACCTGTGTCTGACTGTTGAGATGCTTTTTGTGTTTCCTTCCACTTGCTTTAACTCTTATAGTCATCATTTGTAGATACTCAAGAAACCATTAGAAATAGGTGAACTGAGCAAGGTCATTGTAATACGGAAGTTATTAACAAATAATTTTTTTTTTTTTTTTGAGACAGCGTTTTGCTCTTGTTACCCAGGCTGGAGTGCAATGGCACGATCTCGGCTCACCGCAACCTCTGCCTCCCAGGTTCAGGCAATTCTCCTGCCTCAGCCTCCTGAGTAGCTGGGATTACAGGCATGCGCCACCATGCCCAGCTAATTTTTTGTAGTTTTAGTAGAGACGGGGTTTCCCGTGTTGACCAGGATGGTCTCAATCTCTTGACCTCGTGATCCACCCGCCTCGGTCTCCCACAGTGCTGGGATTACAGGCTTGAGCCACCGCGCCCGGCCTATCAAATAATTTTTAGGCAAATAATAAAGGTAAAACTTCTTAGTAAAAATTTTCCTGTAATAGGCCAGGCGAGGTGGCTCACACCTGTAATCCCAGCACTCTGGGAGGCAGATCATGAGGTCAGGAGTTCAAGACCAGCCCGATCAATATGGTGATACAGCTACTCGGGTGGCTAAGGCAGAATTGCTTGAGCCTGGGAGGCAGAGTTGCAGTGAGCCAAGATCGAACCACTGCACTCCAGCCTGGTGACAGAGTGGGAATCCATCTTTAAAAAAAAAAAAATTTCCTGTAATAATAACCCCAAAACCATCTCTTTTCTAAGAAAAAAGGTACCTTAAAGGGCTGGCCAGCAAGTTTTAATATGCAAATGCCAGCATTAAAAACTGGGTTGACTCAGTTTGGCAATTACTGCCATCATCTCCTTGTCACAAGGTATGCCAAGTGTCATGGCCACCTCCATGGAGGGGAAAGACATGGAATCACAGAAGCTGTCTATGTTTTGTGCCTATGCTCAAAGGTGACTTTGAGGGCTTCAATTGTTTTTTGTTGTTGTTATTACAGTTCGAGGTGAGAGGGCTTCAACATTTAAAGGAGAAGGGTGGCTGGGCGTGGTGGCTCACACCTATAATCCCAGCGCTTTGAGATGCCGAGGTGGGCAGATCACTTGAGGCCAGAAGTTTGAGACTAGCCTGGCAAAACCCTGTTTCTACTAAAAATACAAACATTAGCTGGGCATGGCAGCAGACACCTGTAATCCCAGCTACTCAGGAGGCTGAGGCAGGAGAATTGCATGAACCTGGGAGGCGGAGGCTGCAGTGAGCCTAGATCCCACCACTGCATTCCAGATTGGGCAACAAGAGTGAAAAAAAAAAAAAAGGCCCAGCACGGTGGCTCACGCTTGTAATCCCAGCACTTTGGGAGGCCGAGGCAGGCAGGTCACAAGGTAGGAGATCAAGACCATCCTGGTTAGCATGGTGAAACCATGTCTCTACTAAAAATACAAAAAACTAGCTGAGCATGGTGGCACGTGCCTGTAGTACCAGGTACTCAGGAGGCTTGAACCCAAGAGGCAGAGGTTGCAGTGAGCTGAGTTTGAGCCACTGCACTCCAGCTTGGGTGACAGAGCAACACTCCAGCTCAAAAACAAAACAAAACAAATAAAAATAAAAATAAAGGAGAAGGGTAAGGCGGGAGGATTGCTTGAGCCTGGGAGTTCGAGATCAGCCTGGGTAACATTGTGAAACCCCATCTCCACAAAAAATACAAAAATTAGCCAGGTGCGGTGGTACCTGCCTGCAGTCCCTGCTACTCAGGAGGCTGGGGCACGAGGATCGACTGAGCCCAGGAGGTCCGGGCTGCTGTGAGCCATGATTGCACCACTTTACTCCACCCTGGGAGATAGAGCGAGACCCAGTCTCAAAAAATACATATTTATTTATTTAAAGGGGAAAAGTGGGCTGGAGGGGAAAGAGGGAGGGTATGGTAACCCACGTGTTACAAGAGAAAAGGAGCAGGTAGGGGAAGAGTCAGTTACGTATTCCTCTGTGTTACTGGAAAGAGGTCCCAATCCAGACCCCAGAGAGGGTTCTTAGATCTCCCACGAGAAAGAATTCAGGGTGGCCAGGCGTGGTGGCTCACGCCTGTAATCCCAGCACTTTGGGAGGGCAAGGCGGGTGGATCACCTGAGGTCAGGAGTTCAAGACCAGCCTGACCAACATGGTAAAACCCCGTCTCTACAAAAATACAAACATTAGCCAGGTGTGGTGGTGAGCACCTGTAATCCCAGCTACTTGGGAGGTTGAGGCAGGAGAATTGCTTGAGCCTGGGAGGCAGAGGTTGCAGTGTGCCGAGATCGTGCCACTGTACTCCAGCCTGGGGGCCTAGTGAGATTCTATCTCAAAAAAGAAAAAGAAAGAAAGGAAGGAAGGAAGGAAAGAAGAAAGAAGGAAGGAAGGAAAGAAAGGAAGGAAAGAAGAAAGGAAGGAAGGAAAGAAAAAAAAAGAAAGAAAGAGAGAAAGAAAGAATGAATTCAGGACGAGTCCAAAGCAAGTTTATTAAGAAAGTAAAGGAATAGGCCGGGCGCGGTGGCTCAAGCCTGTAATCCCAGCACTTTGGGAGGCCGAGGCGGGTGGATCACGAGGTCAGGAGATCGAGACCATCCTGGTC
>NW_016107552.1:3802010-3804646 GCF_001604975.1 Cebus imitator | reverse complement strand
AAGTTCAAGTTGGCTTTCAAAGGGCCCTTATAAAAAAAAAAAAAAAAAAGAAAGTAAAGGAATAAAAGAATGGCTACTCCACAGAGCAGCCTGGAGGGCAGCTGGTTGCCCGTTTTTATGGTTATTTTTTAATTAAACGTGAAACAAGGGATAGATTATTCATGCTTCCCCTTTTCAGACCACGTAGGGTAACTTCCTGATGTTGCCAAGGCAGTGGGGAACTGTCATGGCGCCGGTGGGAGTGTGGCAGTGAGGACGACCAGAGGTCACTCCGGTTCCCATCTTGATTTTGGTGGGTTTTAGCTGGCTTCTTTACTGAAACCTGTTTTTTTGTTGTTGTTGGTGGGGTTTTTTTGTTTGTTTTGAGCCGGAGTTTTGCTCTTGTTGCCCAGGCTGGAGTGCAATGGCACGATCTTGGCTCACTGCAACCTCCGCCTCCCAGGTTCGAGCGATTCTCCTGCCTCAGTCTCCTGAGTAGCTGGGATTATAGGCATGCACCACCACACCTGGCTAATTTTGTATTTTTAGTAGAGATGGGGTTTCCCCATGTTCGTCAGGCTGGTTTTGAACTCTGGACTTCAGGTAATCTGTCTACCTCTGCCTCCCAAAGTGCTGGCATTACAGGCGTGAGCCACGGCACCCCCCTACTGTTTTATGAGCCAGGTCTTTATGACCTTGTATCTCATTCTGTGACTAAGAATGCCTTAGCCTCCTGGGAATGCAGCCCAGTAGGTCTCAGCCTCATTTGACACAGCCCTTATTGAAGATGGAGTTTCTCTGACACTTGTGCTTAGTAAATCAGCACTTTACACAAGATAAGGTGAACACAGAGTGGAGATACTGAAACAAGATAAGGTGAACGGAGACTGGAGATATTGAACTTTTTTTTTTTTTTCCAAGACAGTCTTATTCCTTCACACAGGCTGGAGTGCAGTGGTGCTGTCTCGGCTCACTACATTTTCTGCCTCCCGGGTTCAAGCAATTCTCCTGCCTCAGCTTCCCAAGTATCTGAGATTACAGGTGCCCGCCACCACATCTGGCTAATTTTTGTATTTTTAGTAGAGATAGTTTTCACCATGTTGGCCAGGCTGGTCTCGAACTCCTGACTTCAGGTGATCTGCCCACCTCAGCTTCCCAAAGTGCTACGATCACAGGCGTGTGCCCTGTGCCTGGCCGGATTTGGGCTTTGTTGTTGTTGTTTTTGAGATGGAGTTTCGATCTTGTTGCCCAGGCTAAAGTGCAATTGCGTGATCTTGGCTCACTGCAACCTCCACCTCCTGGGTTCAAGCAGTTCTCCTGCCTCAGCCTCCCAGGTAGCTGGGATTACAGACATGTGCCACCATGCCCGGCTAATTTTGTATTTTTAGTAGAGATGGGGTTTCACCATGTTGGTCAGGCTGGTGTCGAACTCCTGACCTCAGGTGATCCATCTCATCTGCCTCGGCCTTCCAAAGTGCTGGGATTACAGGTGTGAGCCACTGCACCCGGCCATTTTTTTTTTTTTTTTTTTTTGAGATACTCTGCCACTCATTCTGTCACCCAGGCTGGAGTGCAGTGGTGCGATCTTGGCTCACTGCAACCTCCACCTTGTTAGGGACAAGCTGCCTCAGAAAACCGCCTCCATGCAAGCTGACCTCTCCCGCCACTCTGATTGCTCTGCAGCAGCATTTCTGAACTCCTATCTGGGCGCCGTGTCAAGGCTGCCAGATGCGCTACAATTAAGCAAAGCCTGATTACATCCACCCGGGCCACTCGGGGGAGGACAGGGAAAACAAATGTTTCTTATCCATACTTGTAAATTCCTGTTTTACACAAACCTGTAAAATCCTGTTTTTTAAAAACTGCTGCCACAAAAGACACAGGATCATGTATTAAGTCTGTCACAAGTAAACAGTCTCTGCCTGTTACCAGCAGATAGATGACCTCAGTCCTGAAACTCCCTTATGCCCCCTCACCCCACGTAAACCCCTCATTTTGTAAGCTCGGGGCTGCCTCCTCTGATTGTTAGGGGAAGCCTGGTAGGTTAATAAATCATGCTTGCCTGACTTTGGGTCTATTTTCCTTTCTCTCGGCTAACCTTACACACTTCCTGGATTCAAGCAGCTCTGCTTCAGCCTCCCAAGTAGCTGGGATTACAGGCGCCTGCCATCACACCAGGCTACTTTTTTGTATTTTTAGTAGAGACAGGGTTTCACCATGTTGGCCAGGCTGGTCTCAAACTCCTGACATCAGGTAATCCACCTGCCTCGGCTTCCCAAAGTGTTGGGATTACAGGTGTGAACCACCGAGCCCAGCTCAATTTAGAACCTTTTATCTATAGCTATCTGTTTAGGAACGAAAGGAAAGGCAGCTGCTTGCATGGCTCAGCATTCAATTTAATTTTTTTTTTTTTTTTTTTTTTTTTTTTAGTGAACTGGGGTCCTGAGTTTTTATTTTCCTTTTGTGATATTGTGCTGGCCTAGAGCCAGAACCAGAGCAAAACTATTTTATAAAATGCAAAACTGTTTTTAGATAAGTTGAAATGGCTGCCCCATTCTCCTCACAATAACTACTGTCCTTGGCCTCTGTAAATAGAACTGCCAGTTTGTTCTTCAAAACTATGTAAAGTTGCTTACCTTTTCTTATCAGTAACTGCC
>NW_016107552.1:3677656-3800862 GCF_001604975.1 Cebus imitator | reverse complement strand
AAAAAAAAAAAAAAAACACATACAAAATTAGCTGGGCATGGTAGTGCATGCCTGTAATCCCAGCAACTTGGGAGGCCGAGGCAGAAGAATCGGTTGAACCCGGGAAGTGGAGGTTTCGGTGAGCAGAGATCACACCATTTGCACTCCAGCCTGGTCAACAAGAGCAAAACTCCGCCTCAAAAAATAAAAAAGAAATTAAGGAAGACCTAAATAAACAGAGGGTATACTCCAATTCATACCCTGATTTGTAGCCAGCAAAAGGGTCCGGCTGCTCACCTCTTGTAAAAAGAAGCCCATATGGCCAGGCGCGGTGGCTCATGCCTGTATCCCAGCATTGGGAGGCTGAGGTGGGTAGATCACGAGGTCAGGAGATCGAGACCATCCTGTCCAACATGGTGAAACCCCATCTCAAAATATTGTTTTAAGATTGTAGAATAATGGTCATTAGAACAATATTTGTAAGACTAAAAAGTTATCTTTAGTATGATATGGCTATATAGTAATATACTACTTAGGCAATAAAAGAATAAAGTTGGAAAAAAAAAGAAAAAGAAAGAAAGAAAGAAAGAAAGAAAGAAAGAAAGAAAGAAAGAAAGAAGAAAGAAAGAAAGAAAGAAGAAAGAAAGAAAGAAAGAAAGAAAGAAAGAAAGAAGAAAGAAAGAAAGAAGAAAGAAAGAAAGAAGAAGCGCATATAACAAGAGTGAGGTGTGATAAAAAAGAGTGAGATGTGATTATCCATGCTAGCAAGGGAGGAGTGAGTATAATCCTTTCCAGACATTTACACTCTTCAGTTTGTGGAGAGAATGCAGGGTTTTTTAAAAAGAGGATTTGGAATGCAGAAGAGGCAGAGGGGCTGGGAGGTGTCAGGTGGCATGACCCCCTCCAGTGGCTTGTCTTGAATTACTGTTCCATCTGCTGAAGGGGCAGGTGCCATCCTGGCTAGAGGTGTTTGGTCCGTATCAGGATCTGGGCTCTGAAGCTTCTAAGGAAATGTATGACCAGGTTAGTGAGTGTGGTGTGTGTTTAGCAAGCAGCTAGGTAAGTAAATGTGCATGAGGCATGGGGGCACTGAATGGGAAAAGAGGCGGGGCACAGTGGCTCACGCCTGTAATCCCAGCACTTTGGGAGGCCAAGGCGGCTAGACCACTTGAGGTCAGGAGTTCGAGACCAGCCTGGTCAACAGGGCAAAACCCCACCTCTACAAAAAATACAAAAATTAGCTGGGTATGGTGATGTGAGCCTATAATCCCAGCTACTCAAGAGGCTGAGGCAGGAGAATCGCTTGAGCCGGGGAGGCGGAGGTTGCAGTGAGCAGAGATCGTGCCATTGCACACCAGCCTGGGTGACAAAATGAGACTCTATCACAAAAAAAGAATGAGAAAAGAAAAGGAGAGGAGGTTTGCATTCTGAAAATTTGTAGGCTGGATTTCAAGGTGACAGGAAACACATCTGCACTTTGTTTCAAAGTTACAGCTTCAGACTGGGGAAAAGGAGGAAAGAAAACAAGGTTTTTTTGTGTCTGTTTTTTTTTTTTTGTTGTTGTTGTTGTTGTTTTGTTTTGTTCTGTTTTGTTTTGAGGCAGAGCCTCCTCTGTAGCCCAGGCTGGAATGCAGTGGTGTGATCTCTGCTCACTGCAACCTCCACCTCCTGGGTCTTGGTTCAAGCAATTCTCCTGCCTCAGCCTCCCGAGTTGGTGGGATTACAGGCATGCGTCACCATGCCCAGCTAACTGTTGTGTTCACCATGTTGGCCAAGCTGGTGTTGAACTCCTGACCTTGTGATTCGCCCCCCTCAGCCTCCCAAAGTTCTGGAATTACCGGCCTGAGTCTCTGTTCCTGGCTTTTTTTTTTTAAATTTAAATACAGAGTCTTGTGCTGTCACCCAGGCTGGAGTGCATGGCGCCATCTTGGCTCAGTGCAACCTCCACCTCCTGGGTTCAGGTGATTCTCCTGCCTCAGCCTCCCAAGTAACTGGGACTGCAGACGCCCACCACCATACCAGGCTAATTTTTGTATTTTTTGTAGAGATGGGGTTTCCGCATGTTGGCCAGGTTGGTCTCGAACTCCCGACTTCAGGTGATACACCCCTTCTTGGCCTCCCCAAGTGTTGGGATTACAGGCGTGAGCCGCTGCACCTGGCCTGGCTGGGTTTTTCTAATTGATTTGTAGGAGTTTTTGGATAAGAGTTTGTTGTCAGCTGCAAATATTCACCCATTCTGAGAGTTGCCTTTTCACTGTTTCGGTGGTGTCTTTGTTGAACAGAATTTCTTAATTTTCTTTTTTTTTCTTTTTTTGTTAATTGGCTCAAGCAATACAGAGTTTCTTAATTTTCATATAGTCCAATTTACCAACATGGCGAAACCCCGTCTCTACTAAAAATACAAAATTAGCCAAGCATGGTGGTGCATGCCTGTAGTCCCAGCTACTTGGGAGGCTGAGGCAGGAGAATGGCTTGAACTTGGGAGGCGGAGGTTGCGGTGAGCCGAGATCGCGCCATTGCACTCCAGCCTGGGCAATAAGAGCGAAACTCTGTCTCAAAAAAAGAAAAAAAGAAAAGAACAAGAAAAATCCAGCCAATAGAAAATGGGCAAAAGACTTGAACAGATGTCTCACAAAAGAGGAGGTCTAGATGGTCAATGAGCATCTGAAAGCGTGCACAGCCTCACTGGAAGAAAAGCTCAGTAAGTCAACAACATGCTGTCATTACACACCCATCAGAATGGCTAAAATGAAGGAGACCGACAATAACAAATGTTGGAAAGAATCTGGCACGACAGAACCCTCACATGCTGCCGGTGCAAATGTAAATTGTAAAACCACTTTGAAACACCGGCATTTGGGGCTGGGGGAGGTGGGTCATGCCTGTAATCCCAGCACTTTGGGAGGCAGAGGCATGTGGATCACCTGAGGTCAGGAGATCGAGACCAGCCTGGCCAACATGGTGAAACCCCATCTCTACTAAAAATACAAAAATTAACTGGGCGTGGTGGTGGTGGGCACCTATAACCCCAGCTATTCAAGAGGCTGAGGAGGGAGAATTGCTTGAACCCAGGAGGCAGACGTTGCAGTGAGTGGAGATTGTGCCATTGCACTCCAGCGTGGCCAACAAGTGAAAATCCATCTCAAAAAAAAGAAAAAAAGTAAACTGGGATTTTCAGTGGCATGCAATGGCTCACGTCTGTAATCCCCAGCACTTTGGGAGGCCAAGGCGGGTGGATCGCTTGAGGGCAGGAGTTCAAGACCAGCCTGACTAACACGGTGAAACCCCATCTCTACTAAAAATACAAAATTAACTGGGCATGGTGACACATGCCTGTAATCCCAGCTACTCAGGAGCCTGAGACAGGAGAATCGCTTGAACCTGGGAGGTGGAGTTTGCAGGGAGCTGAGATGGTGCCATTGCACGTCAGCCTGGGCAACAAGAGTGAAACTCTGTCTTAAAAAAAAAAAAAAAAAAACTGGCATTTTCTTTTCTTTTTTTCTTTTCCTTTTTAGAGGCAGGAAGTCACTCCGTCACCCAGTCTGGAGTGCAGTGTTGCGATCGCGGCCCGCCACAGCCAGGACATCCCAGGCTAACGAAATTCTCCCACCGCAGCTTTCTAGAGTAGCTGGAATTGCAGGTGTGTAATAGCATGCCTGGCTATTTATTTATGTATTTATTTAGAGATGGAGTCTCGCCCTGTCGCCCAGGGTGCAGTGCAGGGGTGTGGTCTCAGCTTACTGAAACATCCGCTGGGTTCAAGAAACTCTCCTGCCTCAGCCTCCCCAGTAGGTGGAACTACAGGCGTCGTCACCATGCCCAGCTAATTTTGTAATTTTAGTAGAGTCAGGGCTTCACCATGTTGGCCACGCTGGTCTCGAACTCTTGACCTCAGGTGATCTACCTGCCTTGGCCTCCCAAAGTGGTGGGATTACAGGCGTGAGCCACCATGCCCAGCTAATTTTGTATTTTTCCGTAGAGACGGGGTCTTACTGTGTCAGCCAGGCTGGTCCTAAACTTCTGGCCTCAAGTGATCCTCCTGCCTCAGCCTCCCAAATAGCTGGGACTACGGGTGTGAGCCACCATGAGTGGTCCTATCGTGCTGCCACGGGTGACAAGGAACCTTTTGTCACGTAGCTGGCCCATGAGTCAGCACTGCTGAAGGCAGATCCAAGGGAAGGCAGAGCAGTTGCAGGCCTGGGCCCTGCCTGTGCCCAGGACTGGAGAGTGAGCTAAGAAAATGACTTAGTTTCTCTTCCCCCACCGGCTCAAAAAATCTAAAAGAAAAAAAAGAAAATGACTTGCGTTTCACTTCTGCAAATCTCGCCTGGGAATCTCTCTTGTGGTTCACCCTCACCAGAGACACGTAGGAAAGGGAGTTCCGGGAATGTCATGCCATGCGGCCAGCAAGGTGAAGGCTCTGTCTGGCAAAGAGCAAAAGAGGTGGAGGCTCCGAACGCCAGTGACTGTGTGGGTGCTCTGGAAAACCTTTCCTGAGAAGAAACCCAAGCGGCACTCAGGGGATCGGAGGAACACACTTTATCACGCCGGCGGGCCCAGAAGGGCTCACACCCAAAAGTCTGGACCCCGGCTAAGAAAAGCACACAGTTTTTATAGGTAAAGGGGAAGGGAAGTGACTCAGGACTTTAGACAACGCAGCAGATTTTAGACCACGCGGCAGTTTTCCTTAAGGTTTTTCAGTTGGTAAGCAATAAGTTGAGGCGCTGAAGCAGAAAGAGGCAGTTATTAGCAAAAACGGGGGCAGTTTTAAAATAGGGACGGTTGCTGACTGCGTGCTGACAAAATCCTGGGCAAAATTTCCACCTCATGGGGACTCAGGCTCTCTCGTAGGTTGGTGGCGGCGTCTCCGGGTACAACTCTGGATGGAAAATGCTGGTGCCATTTAACCAGCCGATCTACTGTGTGAATTTCTCCTCCAGGATAACCTGAACTTATTTACAAAGTAAAAAACTTTAAAGAAACAAAAAACTGACTTAACTGTTAAGCACGACCTAACTGTCCCTAGCTGGGGGCTAGTTACCTAAATTGTTCTGTTTAGATTCTTTTTTTGCCTTGCATACACAGTATTTTCCGTACTAATGAAAAACGTAAGGTCATCTTTTTATACTTACACCTCTGGTGTATTGTTACAGGGACTGAGGCAAGCCAGGCGGGGTGGCTCACGCCTGTAATCCCAGCACTTTGGGAGGTCCAGGCAGGTGGATCACCTGAGGTTGGGAGTTCGAGACCAGCCTGACCAGCATGGAGAAACCCGTCTCTACTATAAAAATACAAAATTAGTTGGGCGTGGTGGCACGTGCCTGTAATCCCAAATACTTGGGAAGCTGAGGCAGGAGAATCGCTTGAACCCAGGAGGCAGAGATTGTGATGAGCTGAGATTGCACCATTGCACTCCAGCCTGGGCAGCAAGATCGACTCTGTCTTGAAAAGAAACTGAAGCAAAATTAATATGGAGAGTTTATTTGGGCCAAGGTTGAGAACAGTTATGCCGGACACACTTCCAGGTTGTCTTGGGGAGTGCTTCATTCAACCTTTGTTACAAGCACTTTTTTTTACTAAAAAAAAAAAAAATGCTGGGTGCGGTGGCTCAGGCTGAGGCGGGCAGATCACAAGGTCAGGAGTTGGAGACCAGCCTGGCCAACATGGTGAAATCCCATGTCTACTAAAAATACAAAAATTAGCCGGGCATTGTGGTGTCTGTAGTCCCAGCTACTCAGAAGGCTAAGGCAGAAGAATCGCTTGAGCCTGGGGGGTGGAGGTTGCAGTGAGCCGAGATCGAGACACAGTACTCCAGCCTGGGTGACAGAGTGAGACTTGTCTCAAAAAAAAAAAACAGAGAGATGGCATATTGCCATGTTGCCCAGTCTGGCCTCCAACTTCTAAACTCAAGTGATCCTCCCAACTCAGCCTCCAAAAGTGCTGGGATTACAGGTGTGAGTCACCATGCCTGGCCCAAAAGCAGTTTTTTTTTAAAAGGCAAAAGAGGATATGGATGCCACGCATGGTGGCACATGCCTGAAATCCCAGAACTTTGTAAGGCCAAGGCAGGCGGATCACTTGAGGTCAGAAGTTTGAGACCAGCCTGGCCAAAATGGTGAAACCCCATCTTCTCTAAAAATACAAAAATTAGGTGTGGTGGCTCACGCCTGTAATCCCAACACTTTGGGAGGCTGAGGCAGGTGGATCACCGGAGTTCAAGAGTTCAAGACCAGCCTGACCAACATGGAGAAACCCTATCTCTACTAAAAATACAAAATTAGTTGGGCACGGTAGCAGATGCCAGTAATCCCAGCTATTTGGGAGGCTGAGGCAGGAGAGTCGCTTGAACCTAGGAGGTGGAAGTTGCAGTGTGCCGAGATCATGCCATTGTACTCCAGTCTCAGCAACAAGAGTGAAACTCTGTCTCAAACAAAACAAAACGAAATAAACACAAATTAGCCAGGAGTGATGACACACACCTGTGGTCCCAGGTACTCGGGAGGCTGATGCAGGAGAATCCCTTGAACCCAGAAGGTGGAGGATGCAGTAAGCCAAGATTGTGCCACTGCACTCCAGCTGGGCAACACAGCGAGACTCCATCTCAAAAAAAAAAAAAAAAAAAAAAAAGGCGGGTAAGGAGTGAGCTGATACAAATTGTTTAGCAGGAATTCTCACTGGTTTACAGAGATAATGTAACCTCACAACCGGCTCACTTTGCCCGCTGCCTAGACAGAGCCTATTTATCAAGACAGGGGAATTGCAATGGACAAAGAGTAATTCATGCAGAGTCGATCGGAGTTTTATTCCTCAAATCAGTCTCCCCAAGCATTTGGGGATCAGAGTTCTTGGTTTTTTGCTTTTTGCTTTTTTGAGATGCTCATTGCAGCCTCCACCTCCTGAGTTCAAGTGATTCTCATGCCTCAGCCTCCCAAGCAGCTGGGACTACAAGCGTGTAACACCAGTTCCAGCTAGTTTTTGGGTTTTTAGTAGAGATGGGGTTTCGTCATGTTGGCCAGGCTGGTCTTGAACTCCTGACCTCAGTGATCTGCCTGCCTCGGTCTCCCAAAGTGCTGGGATTACAGGCGTGAGCCACTGTGCCCGGCCTCAGCTGTTAATTTTTAATCTTGTAGCTAATTTGTTAGTTCTGCAAAGGCAGACTGGACCCCAGGCAAGAAGATGGTCTTTTTGGGAAAGGACTGTAATCAATTTTGTTTCAGAGTCAAACCATGAACTGAGTTTCTTCCCAAAGTTAGTTCAGTCTACATCTGGGAATGAACAAGACAAGTTAAAGAGTAGAAGCAAGATGGAGTCGGTTATGTCTGATTTCTTTCGCTGTCATAATTTCCTCAGTCATAATTTTGCAATGGCAGTTTCAATAACATGGGCTAGTAATTGGCTATATACATTTTTGTTTTTTTTAGAGATGAGATTTGCTCTGTTGCCTGGGCGGGAGTGCAGTGGTGCCATCACAGCTCACTACAGCCTCCGCCTCCAGGGTTCAAACGGTCCTCTTGCCTCAGTCTCCCGGGTAGCTGATACTACAAGTGCATGCTGTCACACCTGGGTAAATTGTGTGTGTGTGTGTGTGTGTGTGTGTGTGTGTGTGTGTGTGTGTCTAGACAAGCTCCACTATGTTGCCCAGACCGGTTTCCAACTCCTGGCCTCTTACCTGGGTCTCCCAAAGCACTGGGATTACAGGTGTGAGCCACTGCTCCTTGCTTGGTTATATACTGTTCAATTATAGAGTATGAGTTACTGCTGGGGCTCAGAAACCGATACCACAAAATATGACACTGAACCAAAGAAGAAGCCACAAGCTTTCTCTGACTTGTCCCTGCCTCTGTCTCAGTCTGTGTGCAGAGCTCAGGATGAAGTCATTCTCTGAAGCTCCTTATCTGCCTAAGGTCTGGACCTGCCACAGAAGAAAACGATGTCCCTCCTGCAGTGAGTTCCTTCACTGAACCTCTGTCGCAGGAAGACAGACTGCACTCTGTCTACACACCTGCACAGACTTGTCACAATCTATTGTGAACTCTTCTGGTCCAACAGGCTTTGTCTCAGACCATTGGATGTTCTCTAAGCCCATTAAATCCTCCCCACCCAGGCCAGGGGCCGTGGCTCACGCCTGTAATCCCAACACTTTCGGAGGTGCGTGGATCATCTGAGGTCTGGAGTTTAACACCAGCCTGGCCAACATGGTAAACCCCATCTCCACTAAAAATACAAAAATTAGCCGGGGCATGGTGGCAGGTGCCTGTAATCCCAGCTACTTGGGAGGCTGAGGCAGGAGAATGGCTTGAACCCAGGAGGCAGAGGTTGCAGTGAGCTGAGATCGTGCCACTGTACTCCAGCCTCAGTGACAGAGGGAGACTCCATCTTAAAAAAAAAAAAAAAAATCCTTTCCACCCTAAATCATTTACTGTCCTAAAATCATCCAGACTTTCCCACCTCCTGCAAGCCCTGGGGTGATTAAGTGCCTGCTGTGGGCCAGACCGCGGCTAGGCTCATCAGGAGACCCCTCTCGTCAGGGTCCAGTGCCGCCGATGAGGACGGCGGGGCCAATGTAGTGCACTATCGGAGTAGGAAGTCAGGGGGGCTTCCTGGAGGAGTCTGGCTCCAGCTGAGTTTCAAAGGAGAGATACCCATCTCTCTTTCCCCTAAGAAGCAGGGTATATAAGCGTCTTTATCCCACTGGGATATTTGGCAATGACCCTATGATTCTCCCCAATGCATGTTAATAAATTTGTATGCCTTATTTTCCAATTAATCTGCCTTTTGAGAGTTCATTTTTGCTTGAACCTTCAGAGGGTGAAGGGGACGTTTTCCTGTGGCCACTACATTGTGGTGCCCAGCATACGGCAATTTATGGCTGCTTGACATGGGCTAGTCTAGAAACCACCCAGCAAGCAGCATCAAGGTGAGAGTGAGGCGTGACTGCTCCCACACCCCGTCACATTTCACTGCCTCTCTGGGCCTGATAATTAAAGGGGGTTCTCATTCCTCACATAAAAAGTTCCTTTTTGGCTGGGCGCAGTGGATCACGCCTATAATCCCAGCACTTTGGGAGGCTGAGGCAGGAGGATTGTCTGACCCCAGGAGTTCAAGACCAGCCTCGGCGTGCCTGTGGTCCCAGCTGCTCAGGAGGCTGAGGCAGGAGGATCACCTGAGCCTCGGAGGTTGAGGCTGCAATGAGCTATGATTGCATCACTGCACTCCAGCCTAGATAACAGAGCGAGACCTTGTCTCACAAAAGAAGTTTCTTTCCTTTCTCAGGATCAACCAAACGCTTCAACAAATGGTCCCCCAAATGTATTAAGGCTTAATCACAAATGAAATTTATTTCCTGGTCCTGGAACAGTGATGGGTGGGTGATCAGGTTGGCAGGGACTTGATCGGCATGGCTTCCAAAGTCATTCTTCCATCCTTGCAAGGAAGGGAGCTGGGAAAGGCTGGAGGGGTGCCTGTGGGAAGCCAGACTCCTCCTGGACGCCCCCCTGACTTCCCTTTCCTGCAATGTGTTGCACTGGCCCCTCCCTCCCCCTTGGCACCATTGGACCCTGAGGACAGGGGTGTCTTGATAGGCCTAGCAGTGGTCTGCACTCAGCCACCTGGGGCTTGCAGAAGGAACCAGCTTGTCGGGGGTGGGGCGGGGGGCGAGTCCTCACTCCCCAACTGTGCCTGTATTGTACTGAGTCAGAGTCCTCCCTGGCCCCAGTTCGGCCGCAGCCACTGTGCTCACCGACAGGAGGCTGGAGGGCAGGGGGACAGAGAAATGGGGCTTTCCTGCTCTAGCCAGTGGGGGACCTGCAGCTGGGCTGTCACCTCTGTGACTCCCCTCGGCCCACAGGCCTGCGTGATGCCCGCTCCCATTGGCACCTGGGCATGGCTCCCACAGCACACCCCTTCCTCCCTTCGCCCTCTGCCCAGGGTGGGTGCTGGGATCCTGCAGGCACCTCATCGGCGCCTGTTTGACTCCCCAGCAGTCTCTCATCACCTGTTTCCGAAGCCCTGGATTACCGTCTGCCCCGCTCTGCCTGGTACCACCATGATGGCGTAGGCCATTGAGTGACTCTGATATTCATTTCAGCCCCATGGTGGGCCACCCGAAAGCTCCCATGGTTGCCCGTCCTGCAAGTCCTGGCTGCTGTTTGGGAGACCACCTCCCTGAGGCGGAGGTCCCCGCCTTTAATGTCTCCAGGGAGTCTGCACCCGCCCCAGGCCTTCCGCCTTTGCACAGGCTCTGCCTCTGTCTCTGTCTCTTTTGGGGCCCCAGGAAAAGCCCCTGGCAGGTGGTGGGGCTTCCCAGCCTGGCCTGCCCCTGGCACTGGGAATGTCTGATGTCTGGGACTGGGGCCGCAGACAGGGCACCCTTTCTCCTGATGGGGGCAGACCTAGGGCCCATCTGGAGGGAGATTGGCGGGGTTGAGGAGCCCGAGGCATGCCACACTTAGCTCTTAGGATGAAGCCTAAATGCCTTGGCCTGGCAGGGGAGGCCTTGGCTGGGGAGTACAGGCATGGCTAGGGAGCAAGGGACTCCCCTCGACCCCACCAAGCTGGTTCCTTCTGCAAGCTCCAGGGTGGCTGAGTGCCCGCTGTGGCCAGTATCGCCCCTGCCATTCCGCAGACATGACTGCACTTCTCTTCCTCTGAGCCTTTTCATAGACTGTTCCTCACCCAAAACACCCTTTCCAACCACTCAGCGCTCTGAGAATCCAACATGTTTCTTAACCTCAGTTTGGGGGCTGCCCTTGTCTGGGACCCCCTCTGGTGGACCTGGTGAGCTGCCAAGCTGCCCCTGCCCCTTCTGGGCCCCCTGTAAGCCTGTGCCTGCTCCCTTATATCCAGGCCTTGACCAGGAAACTGACCTCTCACCCACTGACAAGTGGGCAGCCCAGGCCTGGCATGGCACAGGGGTGCGCTGGGGACTCAGGCAGTGGGAGGGGAACCTGCCTTACCTCATCTGTAGGGAGGAAAGTACCTGCCCAGCTGGCCAAGGAGCTGGCCCTCAGCCCACCATGCCCGAAGGTGCAAGCCCAGGGGAATGGGGAAGCTATGGAGTGAGGTCTAGAAAGAGAGGAAGCCAGACTCCCCTCTACTAGCCTCCCTCCACCCCTGCCCTGCAACCCTCTCAGCTCTGTTCCCCATTATGCATTTTCACCTCCTCCAGGAAGACCTCCAGATGAGACCCGCCTCTGCCTCCCAGCTCTCCCATTCTCCAAGGGCAAGGCTGAGCAGGCGGGAAGCCTGGACCCCAATGGTCAGCATCTGCTGCATGACCTGTGTAATCTCTTCAACACTCCTGAGATGGGGGGATGACCCAGGTGAGGGGAGGCGGAGGGGTGGGCTGTGCGAGACCTTGGCTACAGTCGTGACCAAGCCTGCTGACCCACCTGTAGGGCAGGGCTGACTGGCCCTCCGCAAACCTCCATGGCCACCCAGGCTCCTGTTCCTACCCTCTGCTGCCCCCGTGTGGCCACTCGCAGCAGGCCACACTGAGGCTGCTCCGCTCAACTCCCCGCCCGCTGTTCTCAGGCTCCCAACCTCCAGCCTGGTCCCCTGAAGCACTTTCTCTGAGATCTAAGGTGCAAATTTGACCAATGCTGCCCTGCCTCAGCCCCCATTCAAGACCCTCTCCACAAAGGTGGATGGGCCAGCTCATCTTCCAGCCGCCTCCTGGACTGTGCCTCCACGCAGGGCCAGATGAGGAGCTGTTCAGATGGGCCGCGGTGGCCTGAGGCCCGGGCTCTGTGGCCAGATTCTGGACATTCCTGGGCTAAGGAGCGTGGGCGCCAGCCTCCTGAGGACCTGGGCATGACCCTGCCAGTGACTGCTTCCAAGGAGCCAAGGCTGCAGGCCAGAGCTTGCCAGAGAGCACCAGGGTGTGGTGAGAGGATGGCACCTGTGCTGGGGAGGGTGGACTGGGCTGTCCCTCTCCATCTCCTGAGCACCTGTGCTGTGTTGGCGGCTTCCCCACCCCACGAGGCAGTCACAGTTCTCCGTCCCACTGCACACATGGAGAGAGGGCCTGGGGAGGCAGCACCCCCGCACCTGGGCGTGGAGGAAGCAGGCGGGGCTTAGACCTGCCTCACTCTGGATGCGGTTGGTGGTGACCTCTCGGTCACAGAACTCTCTGGAACCCGGGCACAGCATAAACACCAAGACACCAGGAAAGGAAACAAGGCGCTTGTTTTCTCCTTGCGCAGGCAGGGAGGGTGTTCCTGAGTGACCTTCCAGAAGAGTTCAAATGGCAAGCCTGGAGTGCCTAGGGAGGTCTCTGCCGTTCAGGGTATCGCTGTCTGCTCTGGGGTTTTGGGGCCTCTCCTCACCCCAGGCCCTGGGGTCCAGGAACCAAGGTAGCACTGCATTGGTGCCCGCATGGGGCAAGGGCAGCAGGCCTCTGCAGATCAGGGGTCGGGGCACCGGTGCCAGGCTCTGGGAATCTGAGGTTCAGGTGTGGGCGTGTCAGGGTTGGGGACACAGCTATGAGAATCCCAGGATATGAAGTTTCAGGTCTGGGGAATTAGAGCCATGAGTTTTGGGGAACAGCATGGAGCGCTGCTGGCACGGGGCTTGGGTGTTGGAACACTGGGCCTCCAGCCTGGAGTCTGAGATGACACAGTAGGGAGTTAAAGGCCCAGGTGTCAGGCATCCGGGTCCCAGGTGTCTGGTCCTGGGGATGTGGGAGTCGCAGGACTGGGGTGCCTGTTCTCAGAGGTCTTGGCCTGGTGCTCATCGCCAAGCTGCTCCCATCAGGGCTGTGTGCCCCAGATGTGTCTGCAACAGAGACGCAGTTAGAAGTAGGCTCGGCGGTCCCACTGGCTCCCCGAGGTCTTGGGAGGGGATGTGGGGGTCTCACATGTTGCCCTTCCTGTGGCGTAGTAGCACATAGACGAGCGTGACCGCAGCCACTACTGTGAGGCCCCCAAAGATGATGCCCAACAGCACGGTGTAGCTGCGTCCTGGTGAGGGAGTCAGTGTCAGTGAGGGGCCCTTGGGTGGTGAGTGGGGACAGGTGCAGGCAGGTGTGTGAGCAGGGTGTCCTCACCTGGCTGGCACTTCGGGGTGGGTGAGGACCAGGTGCCGTCAGCCTGACAGGTGCTGGTCTCCGCCCCGGCCAGGCTGTAGCCATCATCACAGTGGAAGTAGATGGTGGAACCCGCCAGGTACCTGTTGCTGTCCTTTTTTCCGTTGGGAGGTGGAGCTAGCCAGCCACAGGACACCACTGGGACAGGGGCAGAAAGTGCAGACCACAGGCCTGAACTGCCATGCATCCATGCATCTGGTCACCCTGGGGGTCCCATCCCAAGGCAAGGTGCCCGCCACCCCCGCCCGCCCCCACTGCCTGCCCTTACCTGGCTGCAGGCTCTGCATGCGACGCTGGTGCAGCTGGTAGGCCACCCGCGTGGCGTTGCCCGTGCTCAGGCTCCCAGTGGCTGCCACGTCGAAGTTGCAGAAATGATCGTCCCCACATAGTTTGGCTGCCTCTTGTGCCTGGCTGGGGTTGAGGGTGGTCTCACCGGGAAAGAGGGGCTCGAAGGTGGGGTCATGCTTGGGCCGGTACAGGAAGTTGTGCACCAGGAACCAGGAGTCATAGGTGAGCAGGGAGGACGCGTTGTGCACGGCCCCTGGAAGATACACGAGTGGGGCGTGGCTGGGCGTGGCTCCCGTTGGTCCCCAAACCCTGGCCGTGCTGTGCTTCCCCGAGTACCCTGCCCTCTCTGCCTGCTGTCACTCACAGTCAGCCCCAAACAGAAACAGCTCCCGGGGACTGGTGCCTAGGGGCAGGACACGCCCGCTGCGCAGGGTGAAGTCATCGGTGGGGTCACCGTTCAGTGTCCCGAGGAGGCCGTGGGTGTGGGTTCGGAACTTCTCGGGCAGCAGGACAGACACACTCAGGAATGGGCCCAGCAGGCTGACCTCCAGGCCGGCCCCTGATGCCAGCATGATGGAGACCCTGTCCCTGGCAGCCACCGACAGGAACATTCCTGGGCACAGGGGGACATGTCAGGGTCACCCGCTGTGGGCCCTGTGTCCTGCCCTCCCGAAGCCCCAGGACAGGATGGCCGGCACCCACGGGCTGTGGGGTGAGGGCACTTGCAGGGGAAGGAAGGGCATCCCCGAGGCAATTCTGCTGACTGTGACCCTCCACCACACCTGTGGTGGAACCCCCAAAGGCGCCTGAGGTGCAGCCCCTGTGGTGAACCCCCCATGTTGAGGATGCATGTGTGGGTCCCTCCGGCCTTGGCTGCAGCAGCCACACCTGCCTGGGCAGGTCCTGAGGGTCCTTGCACCCTCATTGCTGACAGGCCCCTCCCAGGTCCCCACCAATCCCAACCAGGAATCGTTTCATTCATTCAGTTCTCCGAGGCAGGGGATTCAGATGCTGGAGCAACTGCTTTCCAGTGCATCCTTCATGGTGCAGGGCTGCTGGCCTTTCAGTGGCTTTTGAGGACTGAGGGAGTGACAGGGGCACAGGAGTGGCTCTGTGCAGGCCAGCGGTGAACGTTACCAGGGTGAGTTCCCTCCAGACGGCTCCCAGGCTCCTCTGGAGGGAGGACACGGCCCTCGTCCCGGCCTCTCGGCTTTCGACAGGCCCCATGGGTACGATGTGGGCATCTCAGTGGGTGTGAAGGCCTGAGGTTGCACCTCTGGCCGGAACTCGGCTATTTCTGGCCTAGGACAGCTGTTGGCAGGGGGATGGATGCACCTACCCAGCTGTGCTGTGCCATGCCGGACCCCTCTGAGCCCAGAGTGGCCTCCGTCTTTGCATCTGACTCCTGGACGCCACCCTGGCCTGCAGCCAGGGCTGGGAGAGGCATGAAGGCCCAGGGCTTCCCCTCAGCCTCCCCGAAGGAATAGCGGGGAGGTGAGGGCACCCCGAAGCCTCGAGTGGCTGGACTACTCACCCTTCAGGTCCATCCAGCTCTGCTCGGCGAAGCTCAGCACCCCCTGGTTCAGCAGCACCTCCAGACCTCTGGTCCTGTTGGCCAGCCTGACCTCTACCACGTCTGAGTTGCCCTCCTGGACGGCCACTGCGGTCAGCCCCGTGCCTCGGGTCTGCGTGCCTGTGGTGGTGGGAGCAGAATGGGACCCTCTTGGCTCCAGCCTCCTACCCTGGATCTACCCCGGGCCACCCAGAGCGTCCCCCGAGCCCTGGCCTCACCATTGGACGTCGTTCCGGGCTGGGCCCGCGCCTGCACTTTCAGGTCGGTCAGCGCTGCCTCCAGCAGCACGTACTCTCCGCGCCCATTGAACGTGAAGTTGGTGCCGTCGAAGGTCACAAAGTGTGGGTCTCCGAAGGCGGAGGCTGGGGTGGGAGTGGAGGGTCAGGTGGGGCGCACCCCAGCCCAGCCCGATCTTCCCCTGGGTCTGGGGCACAGGATGGCACCCACCCAGGTGTGGGGGCCGGTAGTCTCGGCAGTCGTTGGAGGGCCGCCGTTGCATGTAGCGGGGGCAGTCGGGTGCCCAGAGGCAGCAGTAATAAAAGCTGAGGACATCGTAGAGCCAGTGGGACATGCCGGGCACGCGGGGTGGCGTGCGGAACGGGGGTGCGCCCCAGTCATGGCCGCGGTCGGGGGTGCTGCCGCTGCTGGAGTCGGCCGTCAGGAGCTGCGTCCCATCCTCTGAGTAGCAGCACTGCTGGCCGGAGCCGTACCGAGGGCTGGGGGAGCCAGTGGGTCAGGACCAGGCCGCAGTTGGGAGCCCACCCTGCCCCCTAGCCCTACCCCGGCCTCAGCTCGGGGGCTCACCTGGCCTGCACAGAGCGCACACAGTGCACAGCCTCGGGGTGGTAGGTGCACACGCTGCCCTGCTCTATGTCACAGCCGTAGTCCGTCTGCAGAGCAGCAGGTGGCTGTCACTCAGTGGCCTCAAGTTCTGTCATCCCCTCCCAGAGGCCAACCCTGCAGGGACCCTGAGACCCCAGCCCCACCCTCCAGGGCACCTCTGTGTGCTGCCCCTGGTGCTGTCCTCAGTGGGGATGCTACTCCCTCGCCCCCTCTCCTGGGCCCTGATGGGAGGCTCACAAAGAAGCGGCCGGAGTCAGCCCGGGCCTGGGCTAGGGTGCAGGGGCAGGCGGGCAGCTCCTCCAGGAAGTTGGGTAGCTGCTCCTCCAGCTCCTCCCAGGCCTGGCACTGAGTGCGGGCCCAGGCCACAGGGTCCTCTCGGAAGTTGTCGCTCAGGTGCCAGGCCAGCGCGTGGTCGTTGGTCCAGAGCGCCTGCACGTCCCTGTGGAGGCAATGATACTGGAGCTGGGGCCAGGCCACATGGCCCCACGGTCACCCCACTGCCCCACCCCGGCCTGGGCTGCCCAGGCAAGTGCGATGGGCGAAGGCAGACGGGCCCTCTACCCATCGCCTGCACCTGCACCCCTTCTTACTTCTGCCCTGCGTAATTTTTGCTGTCGATGATCCGAAGTGCACCCACTTGCCATTTCTGGTAGCTGGGAGGGGCAGGTTTTGGGGCGAACGTGAAAGAGCCAGAGTTGGGGATGTGTGTGGCCAGGGGGTATAGGTACGACCACTTTGCAGTCCACTCCTGTGAGTAGGGCATTCCTGAGGGAGAGGAAGTCTGGTTAGCCTTGGCACCTATGGCAGCCTGATGGATGGGTGGATAGCCCGCCAGGTGGTCCCCTTAGGGGGGGCTGTTCTAGCAGGGACCCTGGGGTGGGTCACCACCTCCCTCCACACTCCAGGATCTCTGTCCCTGCAAGAAGCTGAGCCCAGGGCTATGCCAGCTGTGCCAGTGTTCCACAGGAACCTCCTCCCCAGGAACCAGGCCCCACGCAGCTGCCCCTCCCACCTGCCTGACCACCCTGCACTGCACGTCCCTCGATCCGAATCCCCCGTCTCTGCCTGGAATTCCCTTCCCTCCTCAGCCCCACTTGGAAACCGCTCCCTCCTGCACATGGCTGGGACTCCCTCTCTCCCACCTTTGGGAGCCCAATGCGCCAGCTGATGCCACCCAGACCCGAGCTGGCCTCACCTATCTCCTCGTAGCCCCACAGCTCAATGGTGACAGTCTGTGTGGGCAGCGCTTCCACATGCCAGGTCAGGCTGAGGTTGCCCGAGGTGTCGGCGGTGCCGTAGTATTGCCAACGTGTCTCATTCACCAATGTGCTCTTCTCCATCATCGACACTTTGTTGGGGTGCACTGGGCAGGGGAGGTGAGGGGGGTGTGAGGGTCTGGGGCCCAGGGGTTGCAGGGAGGAGGCCCTAAGGCTTCAAGGGCTGTGGGAGCCTCCAGGGCCAATGAATGGCAGCAGCTGGGCGATGGTCTCCCCGACCCGCACGGCAGAAAAGGACGGGGAGTTAGGGGCCTGCCCTCCCTCCACTGCCCATGCCTCTAATCTGCACCCAGCTTCTCTCCTGCCCTGGCCTGGTGGAGCTGATCGAGTAGGCACTGGCTCATCTCTCTGGAGGACCCTTGCAGCTCCCACTTGATCTGGGCTGGGACTGCTGTCTGGATGCCAGGGAGTGGGAAGGGGCTGAAGGAACTCTCACAGGCAGGCCTCGCAAGGGACTGGTTCAGCCAGAGCGGCAAGGCATGGTGCCAAGTCTCAGTGTGCATAGATTAGCGCTGGGGAAAGTTCCCGTGGGGGCAGGCTGCGGGCAGGGACTGGGGCTGAAGTCTCACCAGCCAGCCATGTGCCCGCACGAGGGAAGGAGTGGCCGTTGTCCAGTGAGACGGTGAAGGGGATGCGGCCACTCTCATAGAGCAGGGGTGACACGCAGTGCACTTGCCCCGAAGAGTCCACGTGGCCCAGGGTCTGGATGCTCTCCTTAAACCTGTGGGCATGGTGGTGGTAGGAGGGGCAGGGCTATTGCAGGCTGAGCCTCTCCACAGTCCGAACTTCCTGGGGAACCCATCCAGCCAACTGTCCCTGTGCCCTCCTGCTTGTCCTGGGTCCTGGGGACTTAGCCAACCAGTGGGTCTGAGCCCTCGGCATGCACGGGGATGGGGTCTGGGGCCCAGTGCCGGCCTCTCGGGCCTCGAACCTGCAGATCACGCTGCCGTCTGTGGGGCTGATCGTCTTGAAGTGCTGCACCACGAAGTCCTTGCCGCCCATCATGGAGCCCGAGTAGGGTGAGATCTCCAGGCAGAAGTCCCGGAAATCCAAGCAGCACGTGCCAAGGCCGGAGCAGGTTGGGTGGCAGGAACATGGCCCGTCCAGGGCGCCACAGCGCATGGAGCAGCTCTCTTGGGCATCTGGAGGAGAGGATGCTGAGGGCCTGGCCCGGTGGGTGCTGGACTGGCTGCCCCACGTTCAGGGCCTGTCACTGTTCCTCTCGCAGCCCATTAGACAGCAGCATCCCCAGGAGAACGCTGGCCAGGAACTGAATGGGCCACCACATAAACATGGTAGAAAGCCACAGGGCCCGTGGGGATGGGATGAATCTTAGCACAGACCATCTGGTTGTTGCCCTGACTGACGGGCTAGAACACATTGAGAAGAGGCAATTGAACCCGGGAGGTGGAGGCTGCAGTGAGCCGAGACCATGCCATTGCACTCCAGCCTGGGCTGCAAGAGTGAAATACAGTCTAAAAAAAAAAAAAAAAAAAAAAAAAAAAAAAAAAAAAAAAAGAGAGAGAGAGAGAGTGCCGCTCATAGGGCAGAAGCCCAGAGGTGTTCCCCTCCTTTTTGGGGAGAGGGGTGACATTTCAAGCAGGGGTCCCAGCAGTTGGGAAAGGGAAGTGGGGGTGCACACCAGGAGGGGCTGTGGGCACCAGGCCCAAAGCATCTCCTATAGGCCATGAGTCCCGCAGCAGGGCCGTATTTCCAGGAGCTGGCATGAAGGAAGTTTGGAGGGAGGGACTGGGGTGGGTGCATGCACCCAGGCCGGAATCACACCTCCCCAGCTCTTCCCCGTCTCCCATCAAAGGAGGCCAGTTGAGGGCCGGGCCTGGGCCTGGGCCACCCTGCTGGCCCCACTTCACTAAGTGCAGTGTCTGGCACTGAAGAGCAACAGTAAATATTTGTTGGCCAAGGATGTGGTGGCGCAGAAGGGTGTGGGGCGAAGGCTGAGAGATGCTTGCAAGTGACATAAGTGGCAGGGGGGTGGATGGGAAATGGGGTGAGGGGTGGGGGGGGTGCCTGGGGCCAGTCTCTTGTTTCTGGAGTTTAGGGCTTTCCCTAGACTTTCCTGGATTCAGCCCCACCCTGATGAGGACCCACAATCCTGGCTCCCCCTCCAAGATCCTGCCCTCTGTCAAGGCAGGGGATGCAGGCTGAGGGATCTGCCGGTCTCCACTGTCTTCCTCCTAGCTCCCAGTGGGTTTAGGGTGGGCCTGTCTCAGGCTTCACATCCCCATGGGCTGTCCCCCCACCATGGACCCTCAGAATTTCTTCCCTCCACCCCCAGCACAGCCACAGATGGTCTGACAGATGGACAGAGGCTGAGCCCAGAGGGGCGTCTGCCCAGGCCTGGCTCCAGCCAGAAGGACAGACAGACGGGGTCACAGAAGGGCTGGGGGGCATACCTGCTGTGGGTCCAGGGCCCGGGCCGGGGGCTGTCGTCAGCAGCAGCAGGGCCCAGGGCAGGAGGGCCGGCTTCATGGTGTGGCCTGTGTCTGCAGCCAGCAGTGCAGTGGCTCAGAGGCCAGGCTGACTCCCCGCTGGCCTGGCCCCGCCCGCCCTGCGCTCTGCGGCACCGCCCCGCCCCGCCCCTTCCCACCCCTCCCCACCGGGTCCCCTCTCAAAGTCCACAGGTGGCTTCGTGGACCAGCAGGGCCCAACCTGCCCCGTTAGCACATTCCTGGCCCGAAGGCCTGGGACGTGGTGCAGGGGGCCGAACCTCGACCCTGGGACCCGGTGGGAGGGTGAGGAGGCCGGAGCCTCCAGCTGCAGGACCTTTGGCAGGCGATGAGCCGGATGTCCAGAGGCCCTAGCTCAGACCCTGAGTCTCAGCCCGGCCCTGCATGCAGGGCGTGCAGGGTGGGGCAGCAACAGAGGATGGGATGCGCAGGGTGGGTAAGGCAGGGCTGTTTTAGCTCCAGGCAGGATTTCAGCTTCTGTGGCCCTGACGTTGATCTCCATCTCTAGCCCTTATCTTCCTACAGGAAGGAGGTGGTCCCAGCACATCCTTTGAGGGAGGCAGGAGCTGTTAGGTCAGGCACAGCCTGAGCCCTGGGGCTGAGGCAGCTCTGCAGGGGTCCAGGAAAGAGGGAGGGTAGAGGGAGGGAAGTACCTCAGCCCAGCTGGGGGCTTAGAGGGGAGGTAGGGCTCATCCCTGGGTAGTGGCCAGAGATGCCACTACCCTGGGGAGCCTTGGCTCTCCCAGCCACACCTAATCCTGTCACTCACGGAGCTTGCATAATCTAATCAGTGTTCCCCTCCCTTCTTGAGCAGATGAGGAAACTGAAGCTCAGATGTGGACCGGCAAGGCCAAGCCAGCCCCTTGGTGGCTTCTGGGAGCCCCTGCAGCCAGTGGGGGCAGTTAGGGCTGCCACCTGGGGCTGGTCACTTGGCCCTGCCACCTGGGCTGGATGTCCAGACAGGGGGGTGGTCCTCTCCCAGCTGCAGCTTCTCAAGGTGTCCAAAAGGGACTCTTGCCAAACTTGCAGGGAGTCAGAGCCAGATCATGAGCTTAGGCCATCTGGTCTGTGACCTGCCCCAGTGCTTGGGGCCAGGTCAGCCCATTGTTTCCTGCCCCATTCTCTCTTGCCTGGGTGGTGCCTGCTGGGAACCAGAGGGTGTTGGCAGCCACCTGCGGCTCCAGAGAGGTGGCCCTTACTAAAGGTGTTGGAGGCGTGCAGTGGGGGACTTGGCTTCTGAGTCCCCACACAGAGCTGTTCCACGGAAGCCACACCCACATTTGATGTCTTCCCTCCTCCCAAAGACATTTGGTGAGAGGCCTCCAAGACCTTCAGCTTCTTAGGGACTGTTTCCAGAGGGGAGGAAGTCCCTTAACCCACAAGGGCGCTCAGGGCACCTCTGCAGTGTGAGTGGACACTCAGGTGCTGAGCCAGGGAGAGCCTGTCTCCTGACCCCAGGCTGGCAAGGGGTGTCATCCCAGGCCTAGGGCTGAGGGTGCTCCCTACAGCACTGGGTGCAGGGGAGGGTCCCAGGTGTCAGTCCTCCTGTAGGTGAGACTCCGGGGAAGGTGCTGGGAGGCCTGCTGAGATGGTTCCCAGGAACTGGAGGAGGGAGAGCTGCTGCTTCCCCGTTTCTGGCCTGGGCACTCTTGCTGCGTGTTGTCTGGAGACAATGGAAGTGCAGTAGGGGCTAGGTGTGCAGTCTGGGAACCTCCATACCCCAGGCCGTGCAGGGAGGGGGCGTCAGCTGAGTAACTGCAGCCTGCTCATCTCAGCCTTCCAAAGGCTGGTTCAGCCAGACCCATCCAGGGCCACCAAGCCTCTGGTTCGAAGTGGGCAGTGCCCAGCCCTTTACTCCTTTCTTCCTGCGTGGTGGGCATGTCCCGTCCATGAGGGGAACGGGGCAGTGAGGAGAGTCCCCACTCCATCCTGGACAGAGAGCCTGCTCCACGGGAGGTCCCAGGGGCCAGGAAGGCCCCGGTGGTGCTGGGAGGGGAAGAGCAGTGCAGGGTGGCTTTGGGGCCCTGGAACCTGTGCATCCCCGACAGATGGTCCTGGAGCCTTTGGGGTCACGGCCAGCTCTAGGGGCTTGTTTAATGCTCTGTTGGGGGCTGTCTTAAAATCCTTAAATCATTCTTGATCAGGCATGGTGGCTTATGCCTGTAATCCCAGCACTTTGGAAGGCCAAGATGAGCAGATCACTTGAGGTCAGGAGTTCGAGACCAGCCTGGCCAACATGGTGAAACTCCGTCTCTATTAAAAATACGAAAATTGTGGAAGTCTGTCTTGAAACGTAGGCCTAAAAGAAAAAAAAAAAAATACGAAAATTAGCAGGGCGTGGTGGCACGTGCCTGTGGTCTCAGTTGCTCAGGAGGCTGAGGCTGGAGAATCGCTTGAACCTGAGAGGCAGAGGTTGCAGTAAGCCGAGATTGTGCCACTGGACTCCAGCCCGGGCGACAGAGTGAGACTCTGTCTCAAAAAAAAAAAAAAAAAAAAAAAAAAATCCTTAATCATTTTTGAACAAGGGGCTCCATATTTGCATCTTGCACTGAGCCCCATAGCTATTCCATGGCAGGCCCTGTTAGGGCAACTGTGATGGGAGTGAGTGCCCTCTCTGCCGGCCCCATCTCCGCTTTCCCTCCCTGACAGCCCCCTCGTCCCAGGTTCTCAGCAGTCCCAGCCATGCCTGCCCTCACACCATAGAGCCTCCCAACCACTGGCACCCAGGTGAGTTCTGGGGATGCACCTAATGCCCCTGTGAGGCCTGGCTCCAGCTTCACTAGAGGCATCTGCCCGGCTCAGCCCCCGCCTGCACTCTCCTTACCCCACTGGGCTCCCCCAGCCGGCTGCTTTGGTTGCCTGTCTGGTCCCTGAGATGCTGGAGAAAGAGGTGGGGGCTGGGCCCTGACCTATGGCCTATGGGAGTAAAGGCCCAGAATCTGTGGGGACAGCAACCCTGCCTGAGATTCTGCCTGACTGCCCCCTAGAGGTGAGCAAAGAAGCAAAGACAACGGTCCCATCTTTATTAGAAAAGCAACCAAAAAAAGGGTGAGAGGTGAGCCTGGCTCTAAAGGACCCCTCCACTGTGACACAGGCAGAGCTGGCTCATCCTGGCGTCAAGGGTGTGGACATGGCCAGCTGGGTGTGGGCAGATTTACAAAGTCAACATTTCATAGAAAAGGATGCCACCTGGCGTGCAGATGACGACGAATCCACCTTCACATGGCTAAGGTGGGCCCCTCCTCCTCTGGGCTCCCACACGGTGTGGACAGCCCTGACCAGGGTATGGGGAGGATGCCATGAGGAGGTGGGCTGGGCAGGCCTGGGGGCAGTGTAGGGAGTGGCATCCCATGTGGGCCTCCGGCCCTGCCCAGGGTTCAGGCCGAGGGGGCATTCCAGGCCTGGCTAGTCCCCTGGGGCGTGGCACTAGGGCTGCAGTGGTCCCTCAAATGTCCATGTAGTCATCGTCGTCATCTGTTTCGCTCTCCAGCGAGGACTCCTGGCTGGATGTCTCCAGGACCTCCAGGGCCGGCTGGCACAGGCTTTCCTTCCTCACGTTGGCAGCAGACTGGGCAGAAAGGATGGCTGACTGCAGAGAGGGCCGGGCAGGGCACTGGTCAGGGATGTCTGGGCTCTGCCCCAAGCCCTTCTGCCACCCTCACCCTTGCTCCAGGCCCCCTCCTACCCTCACTCCTGCCCCAGGCCCCCCGTCACCCCCACCCCCACCATAGGCCCCCTTGTAACCTCTGACCCCCACCCACACATGTGGCTCCAGCCCAGCCCCTGAGGTCACCTTCAGCTTCTGCTTGGTCTCCTCCGAGATGCTGCCTTTTGGGGAGAGCAGGGTTGGGGTGGGAGGCGTGACGGTGATCTCAGGGGGGAACTTGGTGGTGGCGGAGGGGATGACCAGCTTTGGCATGTTGGGCAGGGGGCGGGACTTAGCCCGGCTGGGCTCCGCCTTGCCTAGGTGACCCTCAGGTGGTTGGGCAGTTCCACTGCTGAGGGCCTTGGAGCTGGCGGCTGTGGGGGAAAAGCTCAGGGGCTGAGTCTCACTCAAAGCCTCCTGAGCCTCCCCTTCCCTTCTCGGCTCAGGTCTCAGTTTCCCCTCTGGAAGACAAAGGTACCAAGAGCACCTCCTGCTGCATCACACAGTAGGCACCTTATCTTGTCCCCACTGGTCTGGGCCTTTATGCTGTGTAGTTTGTGCTGGCTGGCAGACTCCAAGTCTTCTATCATGGCAAATGCTTGGCTCAAGTCCGCAGGGACCCAATTCTGGGTCTGGGCTGTAGGGTGCTGGGACTGTGAACCTCACCCAGTAACACTGTAAACTCAGAGCCCAGGGCCTGAGACTCCCCAAGCCTTGCTGGGGTTCTGCAAGACCTCCAGGCATCATGCTTGCAGGAACTGTCCACATCCCACAACCATCCTAGGACGCCTGTCCTATTGGTGTCTATGCCCCAGGGAGGACACTGAAGCCCAGAGCTGGTCACTCGGCCAGGCATGGTCACTGAGCTAGCCCCAGGGCGTCTACTTTCGCCTCATCCTCCAGGGGGAGCATGGGACTGAGTTTGCCCAGAGCCTGAAGGCTGGGGCATTTGCATACCTGGCAGCCTCCAGGGAATTGCATGAGCTGGGAGACCCGGCTGGCCTGGCTGGTCTCCACATTCCTTTGCAGCCCCATGACTTTAAAAGGAATGGGGTTTACACAGAGCCCAGGCCTGGCCCCCAGGGGCTGGCGCCAGGTCCTGCAGTCCTGAGTGGTCTGTGGGAGGCCCAGGCCAGGAGGAGTCCCCAAGGGCCCCAGCTAGTTGGGGCGGCTGGTGAGAACAGGCCGGACGGAGGCTGGGGCTGGGATCTGATGTGGCTGCTGATGGGGATGCCTGCTTGGCCCAGCCCAACCTGTCCCCGCTTCTGCCTGCTGCTGATGTCCCTCAAGTGCCTGTCACCAGGCCCATGCTCCTCCCTGCCCCTCTTTGCCCACTCTGGGCTCAGCCTGGGTTCTGCAGTGGGCTGAAGCAGACTGCCTGCCCTTGCCAGTACCCCTCTGTGATGCCAGGGACAGAATAAGCCTCTGGGGTCCCTCTCTACCCAGCCCCTGATACAATGGGCCATGTGCCAAACTCTTCAAGCTGGGCCTCTCCCTTGGCTCCCCTGTCCAGCCTGCAATACCCCCATTTCCTCCCCATCTCATTCCACGGGGCATCCCCAGGCCCTGTCCTCCAAGGCCAGGCCAGGAACCCACTCTGGCTGAGGTGCTGGGCTGCTCCCAACTTGCCTTACCCTGGCTACAGGTCGGCTCAGCGCCAGTCCCTGGGGCAGCCTCTGTTGGCCAGCAGTGTGGCTCTTCCAGGGAACTTGCGGGGGCTGTCTTCACCTGTGGACTGCGCTGCGGCTCCTGGGGCGGGAAGCCGGTGCCCTCTGCCACTCTCGCCAGCTCTTCTCCCTCTGTGGAGACATGGGCTCACTGCAGGTAATGGACTCATCCACCCCATAGGCTCCTATGCATCCGTGCCAGATCCCATGGGCCCAGGCCGTGCCCTGGGATGCTGGTCAGGGGAGCGTGGCCAATGCGGGGGTCCTGGCTGAGGCGGCTCTCCCCTCCACAGGGTGGCCCAGGTTGGTGCTGCCAAAAAACCACTCACCACCCAGAGGATCCTGGTGGAGGCTGGCTCCCCACCCCAAAAGACTCCCTCACCCCCCGAGAGGGCTGTACATCTGACCCAGTGGGGCCACCCCTGAGTCTGCAAGGCCCAGCCTCTCTAAGGTCCCATCACAAGGCAGTTAGAGAGGATGGGGGGGGGGGGCAGTGTCCACTCTCCCTCCAGCTAACATGAGCAGCATTCAGAAACGAGGTCAGGACCAAAACCCAAACAACCCAACTAAGACCAAAGTGGATGCTGGCACTGTGGCTCCTGCCCAGCCAGCCCCACCTTCCCTGGCATGAGGCAGGGGCCAAGAATTGGGCTCAGTTGTGCCAAGGCCGGAATGGGCCTGAGGGGCAAATGCTGTGCCTGTGGCTTCTGGCCAGGCAGTTACTCAGCGTGGGTCCCTGGTTCCCAGGCCTCCAGGCCCTGCTTCCACCCTCCATACGGCCCTCGCTTCCCTTGCTACTCCCCACTTCTCACTCAGGCCTGGTCTTTCCCACCACACTGGTCATCCACCACTGCCTTTCCAGCCCCGCCTCCCCATCCCGCTCCTCCACCAGGAGGCCCTCTGTCCTCTCCGGCTCCCCTCTTTGGCCAGCAGGAATGACAACTCCCAGTACAAAGCTGGGGCCGGCAGGTGGCTACTGGGCTAGGCAGAGGCCTCAACGGCCATGGCCATCCCCATTAGGCTGCTCTGCCTGGGGCTCCTTGCTGATGGCATTCTGCAGGAGCAGGAGGAGGCGAGGCCAGGCTGAGGCTTTGTCTCAGGCCCTCACCCCCTGAGGCTATTCCCTCCTATGCTCATTGTCATTCCCAGGTCCAGACTCTGACACAATGTCTGACAAGGAAGAGTTCCTCAGAGGGCTCCTCCTGCTGTCCTCCCAGCCACTCCCCCATCTCCTGCAGGCAGGATCAGGGCTCACTGGGGCTGGACACACATCCACCAAGCCTTCTCTCGGTACCATGGCCCCAAGGCCAGGCCCTTCCACAGGCCAGCAGCAGCCTGGCTGGACATACCCCTCAGTGGGGGTGGGAGGGCAGGAGCCTACTTTCTTGCTAATGGCATTTTGCAGGAGCAGGAGCAGGAGGAGGTGAGACCAGGCGCCCTGTGAGGAGCACTATGGGGTTGGGGGGGCGCTGAGGGGAGGGACCTACCTCAGAGTCCAGCTTGCAGAAAAGGGCTGTCTGGAGCTCTCCCAACTCCCCCTCAACTTGGGTTCTCTGTGGGAAGCAGGTGGCCAGGCCAAAATCCTGTGCCACTGGGGCAACTCTCCCTGCTCCTCAGGGCAGACCCATGTGCCAGGTCTGGGCTAGTTGTCTCCCAGACCCTATGTCCCAAGAGGCTCCTGGGCCTGGCTCTGCCTCCCCCTGGCCTCTAGGGGCCTGAATGAGGCCAGCATTCCAGCCCTCTTCACCATGCTCGGGGGTGGGGCCCTTACTTGAGTCTTGACTTGGGAACACCTGTTCCACCCTCCCACCATCCTCCACTCCCCTACCCTAGATGGCCTGATTGCCTCAGAAGAGAGGGGTCTTCCTAAGGCCAGGCACTGTTTGAGCAGCTGTTCATGGAACCAGGTCCCAGCCTGTGGTAGGCAGGCACCTGGCAAAGGAGATGATAAGCACATGCCTAGAGGAGACAGAGGCCTGGACAGGCAGTGCCAGGGCTCCTCCAGGGACACGAGAGCCCTGGCTGACCCTGAGATTTCTGGGTACAAATGTTGCATGGGGCCACAACCTGGTCAGCACAGCCTGGGCAGATGGGTAAGCTCTTCACTAGGGACCAGGGATACCTGACAGCACCCTGCCTTCCTGCCATGGCTACTCTTCCCCTGGAGGCAGGGCTGCCCACCCTGGGAACAGCACCTGCCAGGGGCCCCATTGTACCTTCCCTCCCGGCTCTCTCACACCTTGAATACAGCGTTCTGAGAGAATCTATCCTCAAATCTGCCCTCCCAAGTGGTTCAGCCATTGTCTATCCCTGGCTCCCAGCCTCATCCCCGGCCCAGCTTTGGCTCCAGGCCTGGGCACTCTCCTGTCGGTGGGCGCCTCTTCAGGCAGAACCTGCCATCCCCTGCGACAGCTAGTTGCAGCATGCCTGGGGGACCCTGCTGGGGCCGGCTTGTTCCTGGTGCTTCTGCCTTTCTAGAGTTTGTGGGCTGGGCTCTGGGGGGACATGCCTGTTTCAGCTGGGCTCTGCTACCACCCCAGAAAGCTCTGAGGACCCTTGGGAGACACCTACTCCAAAATGACTGGCCACATGCCCTCAGCTTGCGGATCTGCAGCAGCGCTGATGCGGACAGAGATGGAAGCAGAGGGTGGCACTCAGGGAGGGCCGAGCACAGGGGCCATTAGGAAGAGGCCGGGCCTGGCACATTACCAGCTGAGGGCTGCCCCTACCCCCTACCCCCTACCCCCAGTGTCATTCAAGAGTTCCATCCTGGCAAAAAGGCCATTTAATTTGGTTTTGGGAGTAGGAATAGAAAAGGATCAGCTCTCCAGGCTGAAGAGGGTATGCTAGGAAACAGATCCTGTTTCTTGGATCTAATACAGTTAGAGGAGAGAAGGATGTGAATTATAGCTTTGGCCTACTTGCAGGTGGGGTATACAGGCAGAGAGGCAAAGCAGGCAGCCTCCAGCCCCCTACTCTGATACCCCTGGTCCTGGCATCCACCAGGCCCTCCCACACCCCAGGGAGGTGTGCGTGGCCCACAGTGATCTCAGCTGCTGCTGAGATTAGGTTATAAAAGACACAATAGCTTCCTCTGTGTTCTCTTGGTGGGGTCAATGGCTCTGGAGAGAACCAGCCATGATGACACAGGGACACTCAGCTGTTTAAAGAAAGGGACACAGAAGGAGCTGAGGCTTCTGGCCAATAACCAGTGAGGACCTGAGGCTGCCAATACCCCAAGGAAGCTCAGATGCACTGATGATAGCTTGACTGCAACCACGTGCAAGACTCTGACTCAGCTCCACCCCACTAAACCAATGTAAATTCCTGACCCTCAAAAACTACAAGATGAGAGCGTGACACTGGTAGAAGTCAAGTCAGTCGAAGGCAGAGGGCCAGGAGCTGGATCTTCATGGGAGTGAGTCAGCTACCAATACTGACCAAATGATTAGGGCACTGGGCTCCCATCACCCCAACACCTTGAAATCACCATCACCAGGCTGGGCATGGTGGCTCATACCTGCAATCCCAGCACTTTGGGAGGCTGAGGCGAGTGGATCTCCTGAGCCCAGGAGTTTAAGACCAGCTTGGGCAACATGGCAAAACCCTATCTCTACAAAAAGCACAAAAATTAGCCAGGTGTGGTGGCTCATACCTGCAATCCCAGCTACTTGGGAGGCTGGTGAGAGGACCACCAGAACCAAGGGAGTTGAGGGTGCAGTGAGCCACAGTCGCACTGCCGCACTTCAGCCTGGGCAACAGAGTGAGACCCTGTCTCAAAACAAACAGGCCAGGTGTGGTGGCTCACACCTGTAATCCCAGCACTTTGGGAGGCCAACATGGGTGGATCAGCGGAGGTCAGGAGTTCAAGACCAGTCCGGCCAATATAGGGAAACCCCATCTCCACTAAAAATATAAAACGTGGACGGCTGTAGTGCTGCATGCCTATAATCCCAGCTACTTGGGAGGCTGAGACAGGAGAGTCGCTTGAACCTGAGAGGTGTGCAGTGAGTGGAGCCACGATCGCACTGCTGCACTCCAGCCTGGGTAATAGAGCAAGACTCTGTCTAAAAAAAAACCCCAAAAAGCCACACACACAAAAACAAAACGCACACTAAGTCTCTGCTTAATACCAAGCACCACTGCAAATTCTGCAGTGCTATTGTCTTCATCTTAGCCATTTTATGCAGGAAACTGAGGCAGAGAGAAGAAAAGGGATGGCCAAGGTCACATGGTAGTGGAACCACTACAGTTCTCTTTTTTTCTTTGAGATGGAGTCTCGCTTTGTCGCCACGCTGGAGTGCAATGGCGTGATCTTAGCTCACTGCAACCTCCGCCTCCCAGGTTTAAGCGGTTCTCCTAACAGCCTCCCAAATAGCTGGGATTACAGGTGTCTGCCAGCACGCCCGGTTAGGCTAATTTTTGTATTTTTAGTAAAGATGGGGTTTCACCATGTTGGCCAGGCTCGATCTCTTAACCTTGTGATCTGCCCGCCTTGGCCTCCCATAACCTTGTGATCTGCCCGCCTTGGCCTCCCAAAGTGCTGGGACTATAGGGAAGAGCTACCGTGCCCAACCGCCACTACAGTTCTTTTACTGCTCTTTGTCCTGTGGCCCTCAGAGGCTCCTCTGGGAACAAATGGCCACAGGTTCTGACCCAAAGAGAAGGGATTCTTTGTCTCACAGGGCCACAGCCAGTGCTGACTGGGCTAGAGGATGCCTACACGTTCACAATCCTTAAAGCAGTGTGGATGGCGCCAGGTGAAAACATCAGCACCTGCTGTTTGAGCCACCATGTGAAAGAGCTGAGAAGGACTTCTCAACTCAACCTCCACTCAGGCCCACCATCTGTGGGGGCTCTCAGGCCTGCCTTCTGCTGGGCACTTCTGCAGAGTGGCTGTCTCGTTCAGATGGATGGGAAATTCAACTGGGAAGACAGGTGAGCCTCCAGGGGTGACACAGGCTATGGGCCAGTGCAGGGTCTGGGGCAAGGAAACAGGCTGGGTCCCTGAGGCAGGGAAGGAGAAGCAGGGGAGGGCCTGAAGGGGAGGGTTGGGAAACTGGTCCATTGCTGGATGTTCCCAGGGACACAGGGAACCCTCTGACCAGGCTGGTGTCTCCTGGGGCCCTGCCAGCTGGGGAGATGAATTGGTTAGGGAACATCCCTGTCCTATTATAGGGTCTTCAGAGCCCGGCCACATGATCCTGGAGTCCTGAACTAAACCCAGCCTGGCAGAATTGCAGCTGCCAGAGCTGCTGGTGTCAGGACCAGCGTAGGGGAGGGTGCCAGTGGATCCTGGGTTTTAGAAGGAACAGGAGCTTTTGCTGATGAGGCCAGCAGGGCCCTCTACTGCCCGTGCATTTGTCCTATCTGTTTTCCTTCACAAGCCCCCGACCTGCCCCTGCCCTCATCCTGGCTGGCTTCTGTCTTGCCCATGAGCAAGATGGGGCTCAGGCAGATCTGCTCTGGTGCCCAGGAACTGCTCACAGGCATCTGAGGCCAGATACCAGTGGCCTTGCAGCGTGCTGAGGGTCAGGACCCCTTTCAGTGCCCTGCGGGAGGCATGATGTGGGCTAGTATCCCCTTTTCCTACCTGACCAAGCCATCCTTCCTACTTATAGTAAGGGTTTATGATGGGGAAGAAACCATGACAGCAGCAAACACATCTGTGATGGTGTTTGTTCACTTCCTCTTTACCATCCCCTTTCACAGACAGGGAGACTGAGGCACCCAGTGTTAAGAGTGGTAGATATATGATGTGCTGACGAGGGCCACCGAGGCTGCCAGTGACTGGCGAGCAGACCCGCGGCCACCTGCCCCGCCACCCCGTGGGATCAACTGGGCTGGAGGGCACTGCTTGCCTCCCTTCCCCACATCCACATTCTCCACGCAGGGAGGACTTGATGGTGGCAGGGGCCTGGGCCCAGCTCTGAACTGGGATGGGACTCACCGGGGCCCAGAGAGGCCATGCTGGGGGTGGTTTCAGGCCTGTGTGGCCGGGGAGGCCCAAGGTCCTTGGACGGGTCCAGGTTGGAAGCTGATGCTAAGGGAGGGCAGGTGGTAACAGCTGTGGTGGCAGCTAGTGCAGGGCGAGGCTTGGTGTGAGCATCACTGGGCCGCTGGACAGAGTCAGCTGACACAGGGTCAGGGGCTGTGGTCACTGCTGCAGCAGGAAAGAAGTTCTCTCGGCTGTCTTTGGGGTGCTTTGGAGTGGTGGGGGTGTCCCCTGAGGCCTGTAAGGACAAATGAGAGGTAAGAAAGGCTGGCTGGGCAGCCCTGAGCCCATGCTGCTCTACCCGCCAGCTCACTAGTACAGTCCCACAGGACACCCTGGGGGGTGCCAACACTGCTCATATGGCACCACTGAGCTCCCAAATACTGCCAACAAGATCCATCAGAGAGGCACCCCGTCAGGATCCTGCTGACGCCAGGACACAGCTGGGGACCCAGAACGCCTCCCTGGAAGGACATCCAGGCCATGCCGGCGCGGTCTCAGTGGAAGGGTCTCCAGCTGGCTTTGCCCTCACACCTTAGGGTGCTAGTCTGGGAAGTGTATGTCCAGCAGGACCCTAGGCATGGGCACAGCTCCCAACCAGGGAATGCAGGCACAAACAGGTGGTCAGTCCCGGAGGGTGACTTCCCAAGGGCTCATGGGAGAGTCCTGAGAGAGCAAGTGGGATGCTACAGGAGTTTGCTTCCTGGGCTTGATACCACAGCCCACTGTGACCCACTGCCATGGCGTCCAGTGCTGCCCCCAGCTTGGCCTCTGCCTGAAGCCTGGTCTTTGCAGCTGCTCCCACCACAGGCCTTTGATTTCCCGATAAGCCGGGCCCTAGGCCCTCCGAGTCTTCATCCACACAGTTCCCTTTGTCACGAGGCCCTTTTGGGGGCTCTTTTCAGAGGGCTACTTTTGCTCCCACCCATAGGCAGCCCTGAGGCAGCCTTTCACAGCTCAGCTGAGGGGCTGGGCCTACCCTTCAGCCCTCCCTAGCACCAGGCCCACTGTACTGTGGGAGCTGGCCCACATGGGGCCAGCAGCACCCCCATTCCCATCTCCACGAATGTGGGAGAATCACGTGCCTGCTGGTAGGTACTTCAGTGCACATTGTAGGAGGCAGTTTACTTCCACTGATGACTTTGTGTCTTCTGACATTTGTCAGGCTAAAACACCCTCTTCCCTAGTTCCATATGGTTCAGGACAGGCCCCTGTGGACTCTGCCAGGTACTGGGTGTCTGGGATGAGCCCCAGGCCGGTGCTCTGGGGCCCAGCCTTGTGCTGTGGGCAGCCCATTCTGTGGGAGGTGGGGCAGGAGGACAGACCTGTCTCTCGGGCCCCATGGGCCTGCAGCGGTGCCGGTGGTATCGTAGCAGCTTAGCTGGCAGCATGAGCAGACATGCTGGGGAAAGGTGAGTACAGTGTCCCTGTCCTTGCTCAGGAGTGGGCCTCAGCCGTGGGCACTGAGCCTCTAATTACATCCAGAGCACCCTCCAGGCGGGTTCAGGGCTGCCATGGCAACCGGGACATGCCGTGAGCAAAATGGACACTCCCTGAGGAGCGGGAGCAGTGGGCTCAGATGGCAGAAAATGGCCTCCAAGATTGGGCTTGAGGGAGGAGAGAACCAGAGGATGGCAGCCAGCCCCCACAGTGGCATCTTCTCTGGGCCCAGGGTAAGAGTCCTAGGTGGGAAATGCAAGGAGAGGGCCCGGGGCAGATACCAAGGTGCCCCTACCACACCAGGGTCTAAGAAGCAGGCAGGCAGGTCTGAGCGTTGTTAAGGCCTCCTTCCTTCCACTCCCCTCCACATCCTGGGAGGGGACTGCTGGAGCCTGGCCTATCATCGCCCAGCAGCAGGCAACCTGAAAGGTAAAGACCTGGGTCCCCTGGCTCTGGCCAGCCCCATAACCCAGCCTGTGTTTTCCGAGGTCTCTCACAGGAACCTCTGCCCAGCGAGCCCTCAGGGGCCCTGATAGTCATGTACCTCAGCAAAATGGGGCCTGGCCTTGCCCTGGCTCCTGCCACCTCAGTACCCCTTTTTTCTCAGGCTATGGTGTGGGGTTGTGGGGGGTTTCCTGTGTGGGTCTACCTTTTAAGGATGTCAAAAGCAGAAACAGCCCTCCTCTCAGGAGTGGTCACCACTCACATGTCTACCTGCCCCAACTGGATCAGTGGAGGAGGCAGGGGTACCCTGGTGGGCCTGGGCCTGGGCCTAGCACTGCAGCCCAGGTGGCTGTGCTGTGTACTCTGCTCACCTGGACAATAATGAAGTTGTGGGGACTGCTGGGGGTTGGGGCACTCCCTGCCAAGGACTCTGGCCCTTAGCGGGGACCAAGCTCACCCATTCCCATCAGCATGTCCCATCTGGCCCACAGCCTGCTTGGTCAAAGCTGAACCTCCTGGGCTTCCTCAGACCTATAGCCTAGGCAGGCGGTGGGGGTCCGAGGCCCCATTCCACTGAGAGGAAGCCTGTCTGGACCCCAAGGGCAGCTACCAGCCCTCTGCTAGACCTGGAACAAGGGGAACTGGGGCGAGGCTACTGGGGGCATCGGGCTACCCCTGGGGACAAGAGGCTGCACCTACTCAAATGGCAAGCCACCTACCCCTTTGGCCTGCGCCTACTCAAATGGCAAACCGCCTAAACATAAGACCTGGAGGCTTACGTTTTAGATAGAGACATCTACTCTCTCTGCCTGCCACACCTGCCCTCCCTACCACATCATTTCATTGAGCTGCGATCCCACCCCTCCCACCTCTTCGGTCATTGAGACCCCTCCTCATAGCCAGACCCTGCCCACTGGCCTTCCCTCAAGCTAGGCCTCTCCCACAGAGACTTCTCTCCTCCAGATCCAGCCCCTTACTTGCTCCTGCTCAAGCCCTTTCCAGCCTCATCACTCTTCATAAACAGTCCTGGCCCCTGGATCCCCGTATCTATCGGGCCCCCATCCTCACTGCCCTGGCCTTGCTGACCAGCTGGCCCCTGGGAACACTCTCCTTCCTGGCTATTGCCCTGATCTGCCCAAGTCTCTTCCCTGTGCCTGTGACCAGGCCAAGGTCTTTGGCCCTGCCTGTGCCCTCTCCTGGCTTCTGATGGCTTCAGGGACACTTACCCCAGGTCTCTGGCCTGTACTGTCCCTCCAGGTGGGGGCCCCTGACCTTCCTGACCACTTGGCCTCTCTCTCTTGGAAGAGTCTCAGACTCAACACAAATCCAATCTCGACCCTGGCTTGGGGTCCTGCCAGGAGGGGCCTCTCCCACTCCCCACCCCCTGCCATATCTTGGACCCCCTGACCATGGCCTGGCCCCCATCCTCCCCACTCAGAAGCGTGGCTGCCTTGCTTCCTCCCTGCTCAATAAACTCCAGGACTCCTGCCTACCCTCTTAGGACACCTTGCCCGCTACATGCCTTCCCCTTGGGGGCCCCTGTACAGGCTGCATCTCTGCCTCCCCTCCTAGCCACTTGGCTCCTAACCAGCCTGGCTCTAACATCACTTCTTCCACTTCTGTCCCAAATAGAATGGTGTTCCCAGGTGAGGTCAGCTGACTAGGGACCATCTTCCTTGTTACAGAAAAGGTAGCTGAGGTAAGGGGGCTCCTCAGCATGTCTGAGCTGGAGTCTGGGGCCTGTCCAAGGCCCTGCCCACCATGGCCATGGGCTGGAGGCTCAGCTACCCCCTGCTCATCTCCCCTTGGCCCAAGCTGACCACAAGAACAGTTCCAAGAGTGAACCTGCTTCTCAGTCTGCATCGTGGGGCCTTGACGTGGGGCAGGCTCTGCAAGATGAGACTGGCACAGGCGAAGTTGGGCTTACCTGTCTCTGGGCGGCAGCCCCGAGGTGGACCTGGCAGAACTTCACAGCCTGCTCCAGCGCAGCCTCCTCATCCACCTTAACAGGGAGATGCCCGAGATCAGGGGACCCAGGCCATTGTGGCTGGCTTCCCCAGAGCCCTGTCTGTGTAGGTAGCAGACCAGCCTGTGCAGGGGGCATGCCCTGTGGCTCAGGTGCCCACGACCACCCCAGACTCTGCTGAATCGCCAGCTGTCCCCACTGCTGTCCACACCCAGACCCCACCTCCCAACTCTTCACGGGTAGCAGGGGAAGGTGCCTGTCCAATGTTCAGGTGGCGGTGCCTGCACAGGTCCCACAGCACCAGTTACTGGGGCCAGGACTGAACCCAGCTATTCCTCTGAGCCCATCTGGCCATACCAAGTTCATTTCTATGGCTGAGTTACTTACATCCTCACAAGCTGAAGCTGGCAGGCAGACTCAGGGCCCCAACCAAGCCTTCGAATTCGGCTGAGGCCCAGTGGCTAGGGGATGAGGGGAGTCTCCTAAGCTAGAACGTGCCCCTTAAGTGGGCAGGATGGAGGGCTGTGATCAGAGTGGGAGAGGCCATTCGGAATTCCAGACCTGACGGTGAGAGCCCCATGCTGTGTTGAGTGCGTCCAGAGATTCAGTGCCCAAGGTACATATGATATGGGGCAGATGTGGGGGGTGCATTGCAAACCGACACGTTTAGGGGAAAAACTGTCAGGGACGGTCATCCCATTTCAGCCAGTCACTAAATTTTGAAGATTCTTCCTATCGGAATAATTTTAAATGGAGAAAAAGGAAAGTGCCTGATATATTAAAATAAAATCTTTTTTAAAAAAGAAAGCAAAATAAGAAAGGCATCTCTGGTCACACTCAGGGCACTGCAGCCATCTTTAAATGAGAGCCACAGAAGTCTTGATAGAAATGCCCTAAGATGTGCCCAGAGGCCCGCCGCAGCAGTGGGAGCAGTGGTCCAGACTCCCTGTGCTGGTGTAATGAGGTTTCTGTGATGGGTTCTCACTTTCTTCCAGGTTGAATATCAACTTTTTTTTTTGAGACGGAGTTTCGCTCGTTACCCAGGCTGGAGCGCAATGGCGCGATCTCAGCTCACCACAACCTCTGCCTTCTGGGTTCAAACAATTCTCCTGCCTCAGCCTCCCCAGTAGCAGGGACTATAGGCACGCGCCACCATGCCCAGCTAATTTTCGTATTTTTAGTAGAGACGGGGTTTCACCTTATTGACCAGGATGGCCTCGATCCCTTGACCTCGTGATCCACCCGCCTCGGCCTCCCAAAGTGCTGGGATTACAGGCATGAAGCCACCGTGCCTGGCCTGAATATCAACTTTTTAAAGCTCACTGCAGAAAGTGAACAGTGGGGATGGGGTGGGAACAACACCTAAACCCACCCCAAGGGCAGGCCTGGGACGACCCTCCTTGAAAACAGAAAGGCCAGAGTGGGGGTGCTGCCAGCAGACAAGTGCCCTCAGGCCTCTGCCCACCGCCCACCTGCTTGATAAGCATGTAGGTCTCCGACATGATCCTCTCCACACGGCCCAGGTCATAGGCCATGCCCTTCTGGCCCTGCTGCCACACACGGTAGGCGTCCAGCAGAAGTGTCTTGCCAGACTCTGTGTCCTCCAGGAGCTTCCTCTTGCGGCTGAGCCGGGGGAGCGGCTCCTCAGGGTGGCCATCCCCTCTGGTCCCCATGGTGGTGGCAGGAGCAGGGGCTGGCTGGGCTGGGGTGAGCAGGGTGGGCTGCTGCCGGGCACTGATGCTCAGCTCCTCCAGGGACAGCTCAGTGGGCCGGCTCTCAGTGCCCCGGTCCCTCGGGGGGCGACCTGGCAGCAAGGGTGTTGTCCGCTCCAAGTCTGAGTGGCGAATAGTGGCCTCGCCTGTGTCCATGGGCTCAGTGGGCCCTGACCGGGGGCTCTCCTTGTCCTTTCGCTCCCCACTTTGGTCTGCACTGTCTCCTGCGTCCATGGCCACAGGCCGGTGGTTGAGAAGGCCCACTTTGCCCCCTGGCTCGGGGCCTGGCCCTGAACCATCAGTCAGAGGGGGCTTCTTCGGCTGGGGGAGGCCCTCCTGGCCATCCTCAGGACTGGCCTTGTGTGAGACATCGGTGGTCATCCTGGCTCCAGGGAGGCCACAGACCTTGGGCCCTGGGCGTTCTGACCCCTACAAAGAAACCAAAGGCAAGATGCTGTGTCGCTGGTGTCTCCACTGCAATGAATCACCTCTGGGCACTGGTGTGCCCATCCTGGGCCTCTCCCACCTGACATCTGTCTGGCTCTGGATATCTGCTAGCTGGCCAGGGCTGTGTCCCAGTTATCAGAGAATAACACTGGGCCCAGAGGCCTGCATGAGAAGAGCCGTCCCTTCTCTGTACCTCTGGCTGCCCTACCACACTCCCAGGTAGCAAGGGGCTGATGGGACTCTGGAGGTGGTGCTGCTCCTGAATAACAGGCCTGGGCTGAGTTGGGGCAGTATTGTCCAGCTCTTCTTCGACTCCATGATGTGAACTCTGGGCAGCTCTGGGTATTTTATGGGAGGGGACCTGTCCAGGGCCACCAAGCATGTTTGCTGCAGAGCCAAGTCTTCCTGTCCCCTAATGCACGAGGCCTGCGGTTGGCGGCTGGCTGGCAAGGACTCCTCCCCAACAGGCTCGGGATGCCAACCTGATCCCCTGCACCGAGTCACAGCCAGCCCTACCAGGTATAAGCTCTGGAGGCAGTCCTGGCTCAACTCCCAACAGCCCCACCAGCTAGGCTGGCTACTTAACCTCCCTGGCCTCCTCTAGGTGCTCAGCTGTGAGAAGGAGGCACTGCTGCACCTGCCTCGAGGCTGAAAAGGGACGATGCACGCACACAGTGTTCTCGCAGGCCTTATCAGCCTGCTAGGGAGAGGGCTTGGGACCCTGCCCTGGGTGATGCACGCCTTTGGGGAGCTCAGTTTTGTGAAGTCACTATGTCTCTTACTAATCACCAAGTGCATCCATGCCTCACTGAATTCACGTGCATTCATTACCACGGCTGACCTTCCCTTCCTAGGAGGAGGCAGGATGGGTGCTACCTCACGGATGGGGATCCTCAGCACATCCTGCTTAGGTGTGTGCAAACGGTGGGATTGGGCCCACCACCTGGGATGAGCTTGGGAGCGTATTCACGGGCCGTGGAGGAGAGGTGGATGCAGGTGGCATACCTCTGCGAGCTCGCTCAGTGTGTCCTCCAGCACCTTCACAGTGAGGATGAAGGCCCGCTGTGCCAGGACCTGGCGGTCAGCATCTCGTAGATACTTCCTGCAGTCATACAGGGGTAGTCAGAGAGGACGGGAGAGCATCTGACACCACACAGCACTGCTGGATGGTGGCTGTTGCCCATGCCTGCCTTGGGGATGCCTTGAGGTTGGTTCCTCAGTGTCCCTACTGCCCACCTGTTGGGGCTGCTCCCCTAGAAGCCTCCTGAGCTCCCTCTACCCACAGAGCCAGTAGGCCTCTGACCTGGCACCAGCCTGCTGCCCTTGGGCCCTCTGCAGTGGGTCCACCCTGTGTGCTGGGCTCAGTGACAGCTGGGGAAGGCCTACCGCTGCTTCCTCAAGCATGGCTGCAGGGTGCCCCAGGCCCCAGCTGGAGGCCCCTGAACTCCTGGCACACCGTCTGGCACGAGGTAGGTAAGTGAGACAGCCAGAGGGTGAGGCAGTGCAGGCATGGGAGGGGGCTCAGCCCAGCTGATGGGGTGAAGCCTCCAGGTCAGGCCTATCTACAACTGAGCTGCATCTCTTCCAGGACCCCCCAACACCCCCCGTAAATGACAGCTGCAACAGATGGCTCTGCTGTCTGTCCTGCCCTTTCTGGCAGAGGGCTCTCTGTTTACCATTAAGGCCTGGGCACTCCTGTCGCTCAGCCCACTGTTACTGGCCTTTGTCTGGGGGTTCCCCAGCCATCTTCTGAACATCTGTTTTCCTTACAACCTGATAGCACCCAGATAACCCTGAGTTGGGGGAAGCAGGAGGAAAGAAAAGCCTGGGTTGTCCAGAGTCTCAACCCAAAACCAGGATCAGTGATGACAGCCTGTGTCTGCCCCAGGGTGCCTGGGGGCAGGAGGTATTGTTTAGGTTCTAGACACTGGGACAGAGAGGACCCTGAGGTGATGAAGGGCTGATCCAGGCTCCCAGACAGTAGGCCTCACAGCTGGGCCATAGCAGTGGAGAGGCTGCCTGGAGTGGGTGTGCCCCTGACCCACACAGCATGCTAGGCTGTGTCCAAAGTGGCTGCACTCACTTGCCCTGGTCTGGGGTCCGCTGAAGCATGGAGGACACCTTCAGCAGGGTGCTGTGGTCCCGCAGCTGGGCCAGCACCTTGAGCAGCAGCACGATGGAGCGGTTCATGTGCCAGGCGAAGCTGCCCGGCCGGTCGATCTCGTCCACGGGTATCCGCCAGATGCCCTGTGGGATGGATGGCACAGGTTGAGGCAAGAGTCTTGGGGACATCCTGTCTGGTGTCCTCTGGAACCTGCCACAGTGCCAAAGGGGATGTGTCCATCCAGGGGCTTCTTGGACCCTCTCACTGTCTCAAGGAGGACAGAAGTGTATCCCCACCCTTACCTATTTCCTCCTCCTAAGTGGCAGCAAATGATTGATATGCCCACTGCTCTACAGCCTCCACTTTTGTATGGTTGCCTCTCATATGTTTGCGGGACCTGTCCCCTATGGGATGCACTTAGGTGGAGCCTGATCAAATGTGAAGACACAGTGAGAGGCCCAGTGTGTACACTTCCCTGCACAGGTGCTTACCCAGCCACAGGACCACTTGTTAGAGGTGGAACTGCTAAGTCAAAGCAGGCTACAGGGAAGCTCTGGCAAGGCTCCACCCTCACCCACTCCCTTCAGCAGTGCCCAGAGAATCATCTGCAGCTTCTGAGATGCCGGGGTCCCCCTACCTCTTCCCACTTGCCATCCTGCACCACTCCTCTATGAAGGCTTAGCCAGGGCAAAGTTGGCTTTGGGGAACTGCCCCCCCATCATCTCCCGTGGCCCCCACTTTACCTGCTGCGGCACTGGGCACACCCTACCTATCACTAGCTCCAGAGTCTAGTTCCCTGCAGTGTCCTAGTGACCAGCATGGCATCTGAAACCTACTTGGGGTCCAGGCAGGGTGTGTGGAAAGCACAGATGGTGGAGGGAGTGAGTGATGAGAAGGAACAGGCATTAAGGAGGCCCAACTCTGGGGTGGGACCTTAGGGGCCTGAAATAAGTTGACAGGCTCCCAGATGGGACCTTGCAGCCAATCTGCTGGAGAAACTAATGCCCAGAATGGACCAAGGTTATGAGTGACACTGCCTTCTCCTTGGCATGGGGCCTGGCACACATCATGCTGCAGTACAGGGTTCTGGGGACCTGGGCCACTGGACACAGGGACCACTGCAGGATGTCTACGTGGTGCCCCTTTCAGGACCCTGTCCCCATGGGTCCTTGCTGATTGTCCACAGTATCTGTCCACAGGTGTGGGCCCACCCTGCTCTAGCAGTCCTGGGAGGGAAGCCAGGCACCTTCTGCCCTGATCTGTTAAGGCCTGAGAAGAGCTTAAAACTTGCAGCTTCGAGCCCTTGTGGCCTCTACACTGGCTCCCGTTGTGACATGGAGGGTCCACCTGCAGGGTGGGGGACTGTTTGGAGGCCGGCAGCCACCTTCTACCTTCTGGCAGTGCCTGAAAAGGACAAAACTAGGGTGCTGCAGCTATCCACACTTAGGGTGGCAAACATCAACGCTGCATCTTCCTACCATGCATTCGTGGTTCCTGCAGCAGCTTATGAAGACACCTGCTTTCCAACAGGCAGGGTCTGTTTACAGTAGGTGCCAGAGTGGGCAGACACTGTCTCCTGGGTATCCATCTACTGCAGCAGTGCGTCCTGCTGAAGACCCTCCTATCCCTGCACCTCCCGGGGCACCCAGACACCAACAGACACACCCATGAGGACGGGTCTAGTTTGCATCACACACGCCAGCGCAATTTGGATCCCCATCTCCCTTCCGTTTCCTTTTGTAACATAATACCGCTGATTTCAGAAAGGATGGAAGACCAAACAAATTAGGCAGTGAGTCCATGGAAAAGCAGAAGGGAACCACAGATGATGCCACCCGCTTGGCCACCCCCACGCTATCGTGACTCTCAAAACTTTCCCAGCCAGCCCTGAGAGGCTTGAAAGGCAGCATTTTACATTTGCATGTGCTCTGGTTTCATTTTGGCATCTTGCTTGGCCTTTTCCTGGTAATAGTGTGCTGAAGGGCACGTTTCCCCGGCAGGGTCAGGCTGGCTAGTGTGTCCTTGTTCATCTCTTCACTGTATCTTCATTCACATGCCCCAGTATGGGGGCTCCTGTTTTTATATATCATGTACTGGGCACCATTCCCAAAAGCCCCCTCTTCTGTAACAGGCTTGTCCTTTCCCTACCCCCAGGGTTGGCCCCCTTGCCTGCTTAGCAGGGCCTGAGACCTACCCGCCAGCCATAGGAATTCAGCCAGCAGGTGGGCCCCAGGATCCCAGCCTGGCTTCCCCTCCTATTGAGAGTCTTTGGGAATACCCCTTCTTCTCTGTGGCATGCGGTGGTATGTAGATGGACATATGCCCCGAAGGGTGGGGAGTCTTCCTGTGGCCATGAGGCTGGCCTCCAGAGAAAGCTGGTCTGAAGAAGGAAGCCACCAGGCAGAGTCATGAGCAGCTGGGTGGTAGTAAACCAACTGGCTTTCTGCATACACCAGGTAGAGCTGGGCTTCTGTGTTTGCAGCCAGAGACCCAATGAGAAGGATGACACCAGCAGCCCCAGGATGATCTGGACACGGCAGTTCCCCTCGGGGGCAGCAGCCACAGCAGCCCTCTACCTCTTCTGTTCCTCTAACACTGGGCCTGTGGAGGGTTATGAAGTTCTAGAGAGCCAGGGTACTGAGAAGGGTCTCCTGGGGTGGGACAGGTGGAAGGGATGGCCGTTGCTTTACCTGGTCTTCCTCACCATGACCCACACAGGGGGAAGGGGCATGGCCAGTTTCCAACTGCAGCAGCAGAAGACCCACTGCATTTGGCCCAGGGGGCACATGTTTGGGCCTCAGGGAGGGTGTGGGGAATGTGCCGGGGTGAGCCAGGGGGAAGCTAAGCCAGGGCCAGACAAGAAGGGCATGGACAGCAGTGACCAGGAGGAGGCCTGCCTGAGGGCAGGTGGAGGGAGCCAGCACTAGGTTAACACCCCCATAGCATCCGAGGGAAAGGCAGAGGCAGGATCACAGATGGGCAGGGACCAGGGGTAGCAGCTAGAAGCAGGAACCCCATGAGGAGGGTATCCTCTGGCCCTCTCCTAGTTCTCCCTCAGTCCCAGGTCCCGCTGCTCTGGCCGTACCCCCTGACTTGTGTCTCCCAGCTCCACAGGCACACATGCTGTCTTCAGATTTGCCCCACTTGATTCCTGGGCCCTGGGTCACCAGGGCTGGGTTCCCTGGTGGCCAGAGTGGCTGGGATAATGTTTGCTTAGAGTTGAGGGCAGCTGGAAGTGCACACCAGCAGCCTCCAAGCACTTAAAAACACTGAGATTGTGCTGAAAGCTCCCCCTCTGCACCAAGCATCTCAGTCAATCCCCCAAACCTTCAGAATGCCTGGCAGATGAGGTCACAGAGCCTGACTTTAACAATCTGAATAATTTATGGAGCCCCAGACTAAGCTGAGTGCTTGATACAAGTTACCAAACCCCGCCTATAGCCTTAAGACTTGGTTGTCCTCCCACTGCTCTTGAGGAAACAGAGCTTCAAATGCTGAGGTAGGGTGAGCCTAGGGGTCCACAGAAGGAGGGCATGACTGCTGTGATTTGGGAGCCCAGAAAGGCTTTCCCAGGGGAACCGAGAGCTGGTTAAGTGGAGGTGGTGGGGAGCTGCTGGGCCAGCCTGTGCTCTTGCCCTGTCCATTCATTTATGAGGGGGCTGGGAAGCAGGGTAGTGCCTGGGGACCGTGCGATCTTGGCAGGGGGTACCACTTAGAGGTGACAGATGTTCCTGAAGGTATAAAACACTGCTACTCCCGGTCCACGGCTCATGCTGTCTCCAGCACACTGTGGTCTCGGGGGAGCTTACTCCTGGAGGGGCACCCGTTCTCTTTTCTGCCGGACACAGCCTTTTCACTCAGCCAGGGCCAACCCTGAGCTCGACAGCCTGAGGCCACAGATTCAAACACAGTTCTGGTTTACAGGAAACCCCACTGCCTGCTGCTGGGTCACTGCTTGGGCCATTTTTAGTAGCACAGCCCAAGGCTGCTTTGAGACTCCCTGGGCTGAGGGTTCCCAGTCCTGTCACCTTCGTGGACCCCACCTTTTAGTCATGACTCTTTCTAGAGCTTCCTCCACTTCAAGGGCACAAACAAAGGCTCTTCAGGAAAACAAGTGCCCCTGGAAATTCCAAGGCAGGAAAGACGGGTGAGCAAGAGGCACAGGCCAGTCTGAACAGCATTCAGACCCAAGGCATGAGCTTGTCACAGAGTGGATGAGGGTCAAGTGTGGGCTGAGTAGGGACACAGAGATTCATCCTATGTTGACACTGGGAGGGACAGCCTGAGTATGTAATCAGCTTACCCCTCATTTTCCAGAGAGGGAAACTGAGTTCAGGTGACCTGCCAAGGCTTCCTACTGATGCAAAGTGGGACCAGGACTCAGGGGCAATACTTGTCCACCTCAAGTCTCTTCCTACAGCCCCGCTTTACACTCAGAGGAACAAGAAATCGGCAGCGTCCTTGTTTTACAGATGTAGAAATGGAAGCATGGAGAATGTAGTTTTGCCAAATCACCTCAGTTTTGAAAAGGTGGCTCTTAACATTGGAAAAGCCCATGGCAGGGGCAGGCTGCCACTGGAATACCTGCTGGTGAATGGGGTGGCTGGCAGGTGGCCAGTGTCTTCCATCAGCACCATGGGTGCCTCAGGGTGTCATAATTAAGTCCCTTGGGCAATGCTGCAGGAAATGGCCTCTAAGCAAGCTCTCAGCTGGCCTTTCCAGCTGTCCACTGCTGCCACACCCAAAGGATTCAGAGGCAACCCCCTGCCCCATTCTGGCATTCCCAGGGCCATGCCCAGCTGAGATGCCAGGTGAGGCTCAAGCAAGAGGTCAGAAGAGGAAGGAACCATACTTGGCAGTACCCGGAATAGCTGTGAAGGAGCTGCCTTGGCGCTGCACAGACGTGCTGAGGAGGGAACACACAGAGAGGTGCCAGCAGCCATCTGGGAGACCCAGGGCACCTGGCCTAACAAGGGAGCAGGCATGCAGCTGGGCAGGTGGTCATCTGCTTCATACAGCAGTCTCTTTCCTCTCCAGCTCGTGCAGATTGTCCAATCCAAACTAGCCTGAGTCTGCTTGCAGCCTTCTTGAGCTTGGCCCAGCCTGGTCAGGTCCTGCCTGCAGGGTTGCCCTTAGCTTCCGACATCTGCAGCCAGTTTCAAGGGCCTGAGTCTTGGATGGAACAGCTGCCCTGCCACAGCCCCCTGGACTCTGAACTGCCTATGGTGGAGCAGATGGTGGAGTAGGCAGGAGAGCTGCATCTCTCTGGCTCACACCTGTACCTCAAGGCCTTTGAGGAGAGCCTGGCTTCCTGGGGGCTCATGACCTATGAGGCAAGATGAAATCTCAGAGAACTCCTGAAGCCCCTGGGGGGAAGAAAAGCCCACAGGCAGAGAGTCAGGACAGACAGGGACACAGGCCCCTGGGTCCTGCCTGTAGACTGCCCAGAAAAGTAGTATTCCAGGTCAAAACCACAAATCCTGGCCTCCATATCCCTTTGCCCTTGATGTAGCCCTAAAGTAACTCTGATTCCCAAGAGGGCAGGAAAATATCTTGTCCCCTTCATGTTCCTAGTGCTACATCCAGGCTAGCCCTGAGTAGGCACTGGAGAGTTTATGCCACAGACAAATCCCCTTCAAGGATGCTGGGGAAGCCCAACTTCCCAGTGATCCAGGGGGAGGGGACAGGAGAGAGGCTGGAACAAGGAATAATGGGCTAGGAGAGCAAGGGCTGTGGGGGGTGTTTGAAGAAAGCCAGAAAAAACCAGGATGCAGCTGATGCCAGAGAATAAGCCTCTGCCAGGCAGATGAGGAAACAGGCAGCTGAGCTGGGGTGGAGCAGTGACTCCCTCAGAGTCTACCCCACCACTTGCAGCATCCTGGGCAGAAAGTGTGTCATTTTAATCCTGACTTTTAACTCAGCTAATACAGTACATGCATTTTCCCGCATCATCAAAAACACACATTGAAAATGACCACAGAGCACTTCACTGGTAAGCATCTGGCTCTGAGACCTAAGGATTCTGATGAAGAATGCTGGGCTGAACGTCCTTCCCCACAAAGCTTTTCTTCCGGATGGATCATGAAGAGGAGACCAAGAGAATGGACACATGAGCAGCAGGCTGGTCTCCAGGGGGCAGGGCCTGGTGCCTGAGCCAACACAGTGGGTGAGTGCCCTGTCTTCCTGGGCCTCCTAGCTCCAAGCCAGCCCTGTATGCCCATGGTAAGATGGGTGAGCAAGGCTTCCTGGAGGAGCTCAGCTCTGCCAGCTCTGTTCACAGAAAACACGGCACTGTCAGCAACCAAGGGAGAGCCCGTTCCCCTGATGGAGGGATTCCTCCAGCACCCCTCGTGGCACGGGTGCCGTGGTGACTCAGTGCTCAGAACAGGCGAGGGCGGGGAGCCCATTGGCATCCCATTCCCAAGAGCAGCGGGCATGGGGTGTAGGAGCAGACTGCATTGAGCTGAGGGCCAGCTGCCGAGTGGGTGGCTGCAGCTAGAGAGTGATGGAGCCTCTCAGCAGAGAGGGCTGCTGGAACAGATTAGGGGCCTTCCCCCACCAAGAAAAGAATAAAAACTTCCTCCTGGTTCCAGCCTGTTCTTAAGCATCTCAAGCGAAGCCAGTAAGGGGATGGAATCTGGCCCTGAGGTCAGGAGCAGCTGTGGGGAAAACACCAAAATCTTCCACAGTCTTGGGGACACCCCTGTCACCCAGAAGCCCACATGTCACCAAAATGGCAAAACAGCTTGGAGGAAAAGGAGGGGATGGCGTGGGGCGTGTAGGGCTAACTTCATCTCCTGGGGCCAACTGTCTTCACAGGCTGGCTGACCAGCTCCTTTAATACATGATTTCACTTATACCTTGCTTGGGGAGAGACTTGTTCCAGGGCAGCCAGCCAGCAGGGAGCCAAGACTACAGCCGAACTAAGCCTACAAGGCTCTTTGCACTCTACCCGGCTTGTTCCCAAGGATCCGCATGCCACAGTCAGATGAGGTCCATGCACAGCTCACTCAGGCTCGCCTAACACAGCCTCTCTATAAAAAGCCTGGAGCTGGCGTCACAGACAGAGCCAGGCCGGATGGGCAGCACCCCTCCGAGCCCTGGCCCAGATTGCTCCTTCTGGAGCCTCCCTGCTTAGGAGTCCCGAAGGCTTTAGAGACAGGACTGAGTTTCCAGACCAGCAGCTCCCTATCCTCCTGATGCCCTGCAGAGCTGAGGGACCGGCCCCTCCCACACTCCAGCTCCTCCCCTAAGGTTGGGAGGAAAGGGGCCCCAGAGGCAGGCCAGGTCGAACACCCCTGGGGGCAGGAAGTTCCTGCAGCTTCTACCACAAACCTATCAGGGCGGGCCTCTCTGGCCGCAGGGTTGTGCACAGGCCACCAGGGGCGCCCTGGCCTCCGCCCACTCATACACCCCACCCCGCTCAATGTGGTCCTGGCTCTCTAGGCTGGGCTACTAACGGCAAGGGATTCCCCGCGCCATCCACAGGTAATGAGTTCTCTCTGCAGGCAAGGGCTGGGAAAGCCTGCAATTTGCCTGCAGCTGGCGCCCGCTTGTTTCCAGCCTCTTCTGCCAAATAAGACATCGCGCGCTAGGTCCCCAGAACTGCCGGGCTGTTCCTCCCCTCCCCCTCCCGGGAAAAGCAGAAACGACAAACAACCAAGTGCGTGGGGAGAGCCCCGCCGCCAACTCTCCTGTGGGCTCTATGTGCCGCACCCCCCATCCCATGCAACCCTTACCCCCAACCCCACTCTTCCTCCCACTCCTCTGCGGGGCAAGGTCCTAGCCCAGCGCATAGAGCCGGCCGGTGCTTGTAAAGCGCTGGAACCATTTTCCCGTCCCCGCACAGCAGCTATTTATAGCTAGAGAAGCACCGCGCCCGGACGCGCTGCCCACCCGGCCGGGCGGCCAGCTCACCATCCCCTGAGCGGCACCGAGCAGCTCCTCGTCGGCGCCTTCCGCCGCAAAGTTGCTCCGGCGGGCGGCTTTCGCTTTCGCGCAGCGCACGCCCCCACGAGCCAGCTCCTAGCCCAGGGCTTGGTCGGGCTGGATTCACCCGGGGCTGGATGTGTTGGCGCGTGTGCGGGTTTTACCAGCGCCTACCTCCCCCGCGCGCCGCCGCCCAAGCCGGCCTGGCCGCCCACCTGACGCTGAGCAGGGCGCCAGCCCGGCCTGGGCATGGGGGCGCCGCACCCCGCCGCCGGCCGATTTCCTCCGCGGGGGCGCTGGGGAAACCACAGCCTACGGGCTTCCTGCTGCGCCTGGCGCGCCGAGGCTGGGGGCGGCCGCCAGAGCCCACCCAGGGAAGACTGAGCAAAAGCGCAGCAAAGTGGAGAGCCAGGCGGGCAGCGGAGGCGGTCACGCAGTCCGGCCCGGGCCCCGGCCCCGACTCCAGCCCCCACCCTTACCCCCACCCCTGACAAGTTCCTACCCGCCGGCTCCGCCGTGGCATCTGTGCAATGGAGCTAGGGCGGGCACCGGGCCATGGCCGCGGAGGCTCGGTCGCTCGCTCGCTCGCGGCGGGCCGGGGCGGGGCAGGCGCAGCCGGACGGGGCGCCGGCACTAGCCTGGAAGCAGGCCCAGGAGCGCAACTGACTTTTGCCGGCCAATCCTCTGGGGTTCCCTGGTCTGGCCGCCAGTAGCAGGCTGCAGACCACTGTTGGGCAAAGCGGGTGCAGCCCTCACTGCAGGAAGCTGTGGGCCCTCAGAGAGCACGGTGTAGGGGTGGTCAGGAGTGTAGCAGGCTGGGATGGCAGTGGCCAACTGTGTGTGTGGGTTATCCTTGCTCTGCAGGCGGTGCCTATGTGAATGGCGCCCCCTGGAGTTGTGCCAGTAGTGCCCTGTGGCAGGCAGAGGTGTAGGTGTGTGGGGGAAACGACTGGCCACAGCCGAGCTATCCTTGCTGTTTCAGTTGGGCAGGGAGCGGGGAGTGAAGACCCCTGGAGTAATGTCCTCAGGGTAGAGGGCAGAAAAGACATGCCACGGTAAGTATGGGCTTTACAGCTGGAAGGGGCCTCACTTTCCAGCTGGGCTGTGAGGCCTAGAGCGAAAGAAAGCGCTGGGTTTGAGGGGTAGGGTTGGGAGTGGTAGGCTGGGCGGAAGCCAGGCAGCTCGCAGGACACCCCTTCGCCTAGCCTCTGCATTCCAAGAATAGCAGCAGTACCCCATCCCCAGGACATGAGCAGCTTTGTAGAGCTAAGGGAGGGTTGCACTCCTGCCTGGAAGCGGGTACTGTACCCTGCTTCAGATGAGGAACAGGCACAGAATGGGAGGGTCTCACTCACAGCATCCGGCCATGCCCCAGCACTCACAGCTCCAGTGTGTACACTGCATCTTCCTGATTTCCCATGAGGGTAGGGTGCACTGGGGCAGTCTACCAACTCTGGCTGTTCCTCCTGCTCCAGCTGAGGGGAGGCCAAGGAAAGGCAGGGGTGGGCCAGGCTGCCTGGGCTAGATGAGAGAGATGCTGCCTCAAGCCTTGGCTTACCCACCCCCCACCCTGTTCCCCTATGAGCTTCTCTCTTATCACATAGCCCTGTTTTTCCCTTCACAGACACCCAGGGGCCTCAGACCTACTTGGCCCCTATCCTAGTGACATCTCTCTGAGCTGGCTGGTTTCTACCTGGCCTACCCCCGGGCTGGCTCCTGGAGCCAGCATTCTGAGGCTTACTCTGTGCCCCTTCCAGGCAGCCGTAATCTAAGGCAGCCCCAGGTCCCTCCTGCCCCTTCAGCCTGGGTAATACCACATTCTCTTCCCTCCTTCCCTCTCCAGGGGGAGCTCAGAGGCAATGCCTCAGCATCCTCTCGAGGAATACTGCTCCCTGCCAGGCACTGGACTTGCTACTGGGGACATGGAGGAAGCAGGCTGGTGTTCCCAGAGGTTATTCATATGCAGCAAAGTCTCAATGAGCACAAGTCACCTCAAGGCTGTGTGAGGATAAGGGACTCCTCGCCATGGTCAGGGTCTTAAGCAAGAAGTTCGAAATCTGCATGCTGTTCAAGCCACAACAGCCCCTTGCCATATACATTCATATAGTCATTTCACAGACGCACATAGGGAAAAGTTCAGAAAGGTTGGACACTGATGCAGTCACACAGCAATAAGGCCGCTATGGCTGGGATCTGGCTCCACAGCTAGTTGGGCCACTCCTCCCAGTTGTCCATAGGGCGGGAGCAGACACGAGGACTGGGTGCCAAAGTGACACTCACACCTTGCATAGCTCATGACCTTACTGCATACCTTATCTACTTCCTGTAAGATCAAGTTGGACCAAAGGAGGCTGAGAACATGTGCTCTTCACACCCAAGCCAGGAAGAAACTGTGTTGTCTCTGTTGAGTGCGTGGCTCCCTGGAAACTAGTCCCCTGCATCCCAGAGGCCTCCAGGTCCATCATGGGCCACACCTAGCTCTTCCTCAGCACCCATGCCTTCCCACACACAGAGTAGGCTGGATGGGTGCTTTCTCAGACACACTGCCACAGAAGGGGTCTGCAGGTACCATTCCACCTACCAGCACAGATGACGACACTGAGGCTCAGTGAGCTGGGCAGCTTGGGGTGCTAGTGCCTGGCTATCACAGCAGGAGGGAGTCCTGTGGTGGAAGAGGGGAGCTCAGGGCTTCTATGCTAAGTCTCTGCAGTGTAAAACCTCTGGGGAGACTTCCTTGGGAGAATGTTGTTCCCAGCTGGGCTCCAAGGCCCTGTGGCTTCCAGCCTCCTTGGTCTCACTCCCAGCACTACACGATGCCCTGCACTCTGTGCCTTCATCTGTGCCAGCCCTCTCCAAAACCCCACGAGATGGATACCACCATGTCTGACAGGTAAAAACACTCAGGCTCTGTGCATGGAGGTTCCTCACCAAGCTGAGCCTTATCCTGTCACCCTTACCCCCAACGAAGTGCTTGTGTATATACCAAGAGGTAACTTGGAGTGTCATATGATAGTGTTATGACAATCAGAGGCTGGTGAGCCTGCCTGCCCCAATCCTTGAGGATTCTTTGGGATCAAAGAGCTGTGCTTTCTGGCACTGTTAGCACCCTATATGCAGGAGAGCCCTGCGGGTCCTCATTAACCACAAAGCAGCTGGATGTCCAGGACACAAGCCTCTGACCACTGCCCCAGAGAGAGAACTGCTTAACCACCTCAAGACCACCCCTGAAGGCCTGTGAAGCTACAGCTCTCTGCCAAACTCATGGGCCCAGGAGACCAGGCCACCCCAGCCATGCTCACCCATAGGCCAGCAGGAGCCTGCTTAAGTGGTCATATCCTCCTTGGAAATATGTGCTTGGCCTTTGGCTCACGTGGCTGGTCCAGGTAAGTACCTTCACACCCCCATCCTAGTGGTGGTGGGCTTCTGGTCCTGCAAATCCAAGGCCCAGAGCTAGGCTGCTGCCAAAGGTGCTGTCAGCTGAGCTGCCCAGGGGACCTCATAGCCCTAGTGGCATACTATAGCCATCCCTTCCAAGACCTGAACGGATGCAGACCTGTAGATTTCTCCTGGCTTTTTTTTTTTTTTTTAAGACGGAGTCTCTCTCTGTCACCCAGACTGGAGCGCAGTGGTGCGATCTCGGCTTACTGCAACCTCTGTCTTCTGGGTTCGAGCAATTCTTCTGCCTCAGCTGCCTAAGTACCTGGGATTACAGGTGCACACCACCATGGCCAGCTAATTTTTGTATTTTTAGTAGAGATGGGGTCTTACCATGTTAGCCAGGCTGGTCTTGAACACCTAATCTCAAATGATCCACCCGCCTCAGCCTCCGAAAGTGCTGGGATTACAGGCATGAGCCATCGTGCCTGGTCCTGGCTCCTTTCTTGCTGTGACAAGAATATTCCTCAGCGTTAACAGTTCCAGTTCTCAGCCTGGGAGCATTGAGGCTTCCAGTTGGTTTGGAGGCACAAGGCCTTGCCGCTGCTTACCTGCCTCCCTGCTGTGGGACACTGGCTCTGTGTGAGCTGTGTGTGGCAGTTTTTCTACCTAGAGTGTGAACAGTGCTGAGCCTTACAGTTCCATGTCAGCCAGTTTCTTCTCCTTTCACCAATGGCCAAGACAGAGTGAAATGCGTTTCTCCTCCCTAGGCCCTCAGAACCCCAAAAACCATGTTGTCCAGATGCCTGCAGCCCCACTTGATTCTTGTAGGCTAGAGTTTCTGATGTCATTGAGTCCAACTGCTCTGCCTGTGTAAGCCATGAGTGAGGATACAGAGATAGGGAAGAGAGAAATGACCTTTCCAGGTCAGTCACAGCAGGGATCGACTCAAGGATCCCTGTCCCTCAGTCTGGAGCTGCCTCTATCTCAGTGGACAGCTGTGCCTGGATCACGCACACATCCACGGGGACAGCACATGCGGTACCTGGTGTGTACAGGGCTGTCGTTGCTACCAGTGCCCTACCAAAGGGGAAAAGATGCCCCAAGACGGCTGTGCCCACAGTCCCCTGTCACCAGGAGGCAGAGCTGGGATCTCAGTCACGAATGCCAGGGCTCTTGTGGACAGGCAGTGACCCAGCCACAGCCTGGGGGACTGAATGGAGGAGGGATGGGCCACTGGAGGGAGGCGAGGATGACAGGGGCCTGGGACAGACAGGAGAATGAGAAAGGCAAAGGGTACATAGCCAGTGCATGCAAAGGGGGTGCATGTGGCAGTGGGTACCATATCTGGGTGAGGACCTCTGTGGAAAGAGAGGGGTTGCAGGGGATCTGGAGAACAGGTAGGGCAGAGAAGACTAGCTAGCAGGCTCCAAGCCCTCTTGATGTGAGCTAAGGCCCAAAGTGTGATCCGATGGAATCAAGAGCCTCCCTGAGGCAATAGGATGCTTACACTAGGCCCCTCTGAGCCCCACCCCCACCTTGCTGCCCAGGCTTTTAGAATAGCCCACTCTTTGGAAGACTGCTGAGCTGCTTCTGTTTCATCTCAGGAGGTGAACCCGAATCTTAGAAAAGCCACATTGGACACACATATGGAGAAAAGTAGGACAGTCGATCCATCTTCTGACCCCTGATCCCTAAAAAATGGCCTTTGTGGGCTAGTGGGGATCTGGCTCCTCTGGCTAGGCTGCAAGGTAGGGAAGGTCATGGGGAAGCAATGGGGGCAGGGAGCATTCCTTGGGATCAAACTGGTTTCAGGCCATGAATGGTGGCAGTGGCCATGGTCTGTGCCAGGTGTCCTCCCTGGATGCCCTGCACAGGATCTTTGTACAGGAAGGGGGCTGAGCTGAACGGGTAGTAGGAACAGGCACTCTGGTGGCATGGGTTAGCTTGACCATGAGCCAGAGGTGAAGTCCTAGGCAGAGCTGGTACCTCCAAGGGCATTCGGGTTCCCAAGCAGGCTTACATCCCACTACCTCTTACAGCCTCATGACAGCTATAGGGAGAAATCCTTCAATCCCCTGTGCTGCCTCAGAGCAGGGCTCAGTCCAGATCTCCAGAGCTACCCCCAAACCAGAGGGACAGATTTGAGATATGACCAGAAAGACTTGACCTAAGCATAGCACTCCTCCATTACGGCACCAAGGCCTCCCACCCTTTCTGTGAGGAGGGGACGGGGGTCCATCTGCCAGGAATAGAGTCACTGATTCAGAGCAGCTCTACACTGACACGATGCTCCCACTGGAGAATAGCAGAATTTAGCCTAGGTCTAGCTCCAAACCCAGTGCTCTTCCACCAGCGGAGCCAGACGTGCCTCTGATTATCTGTGTCCAAAACATATCCTCTTAGCCAATAGGGAGTGAGGTCTTCTCAATCCCACCTCAGCCTCAGTCTCTCTAGGCCTGCACTCTAAGCTATGTAGCCCACTGTTCTCAGAGTTCCTTCCAGGAGCCACAGCACGCTGGCCTCCACACCCCGAGGTGGTTTCACTGCCTAGGACAGAGCCGGCCTGCTGATGGTGATGGTAGACAGCCCTTCAGGAATGGCCTAAGGTGCCCTCCCCACTGCGGCCTCCATCCAACCCATGAGCGACCCTCATGCTGCACAGTACTTCTCTTGGTTTTCCCTCCTGGAATGGCTTCTTCTGAGTCTGTCTGACAATCTGGCCAACTGCAAGGTCAGTGCAGGCCTCCAGGAGGGCTCCCGAGCACACTTGCTGAGGACTGGCAGCCACCTCTTTCCTGTACCTCCAGTGGCCTGAGACTCAAACAGTAGTACACTCAGGGCACCTGCTAAGAACTGGAAGTGGTGCTCATACCCAGCCTCACAAAAAGTAAAGCTAAGGACAGTGGGCTCCCAGCTAGTTGGAGCCCTCCCTCTTACCACTGTTCCCTGAAGCACAGGTATCTCGTGTCTCCCAGGAGAGGAGTGCCTCATCTGTAGCCCTTGGGAGCCAGCCTTCTGTGTCAAAGACCTCCACAGCAAAGCCTCTTTCAGCACTCCACACCCCTGAGGCAGGGCCAGGTTCTTTCCCCATCAGGCCCAGGCCTCATGTGCCTGCCTGGCTGGGCTGGGCCGTGTGGAGTCTGGGCCTAAGCCGAGGCATGGCCTGGAGTCCAAGACTCCTTCACCCCTCCTCTGAATACAGCCAGGTAGGCTCCTCCCTAGAAATAAAGCTCAGAGCTGGACCTATGGTGGCCAGTTCCTGCTGTGTTCTCTCTCTAGTCTTGGGTTCCCAATAGCAGGCTCTGAGCAGTCTAAACAGATGATTCAATATCCCTCTGCAGCAAGGGAGTTTGGAGAACTCTATGGAGTCTGTGTTCAGTGATGGGGTGGGGTCCATGGGGAAGAGCTATGAAGCTCTACCTGCTCTGACCTAACTTAATCCTAGACTACTTATTCATATTTGGAGATCAGCATTTCAAATCTTGTGTTTTGAATCAACTGAATACCTGCAATTTCTTCATGTGGCCTTCTCAATTGGCCCTGATCCATCTCACCTTCTCCTCCACTGACCTCAGTGGGCCCTGTCTGCAGCCTGTGTGCCTTTATCCACAGTCCTTTTCCCTATCACAACTCCCCTGGACAAAATGGCAGTGTTGTGTGCTGGGCACGCCCTGGGGGCCTGTGGCAGTAGCTTGCTTTCCCAGAGTGTTCTCACATGACCCTCCCCATAACTCTAAGAGGTGGGTCTGGTCAACCCCACTTTGCAGATAAAGAAACTGAGGCTCACAAACACTGGCCAGCTTGCTCAAAGCTACTCAGGTGGGGAGTGGGGCCTGAGGCTGGCTAGAGTGATCTTTCCTGGGCTCACAGGTGAGTACAGGATACTGTCACAGAGGCCTGTGTGTGAGGGAGTCCTTGGCCTGTTCCTCCTGGTCCCTAGGAGCACTTGTCTGCTACAGCCTGTCATCATGGTAACAAGGCACCAAGCTCTGCTTTTGGATTTCAATCCCAATGCAGCTCTCTCAGAAGCAACTTGGTCAAACTTTCCAAATAGGAAAAAAGTTATGCGTGGGTCGGGGGAAGGCGGAGGGAGAAAAGAGGGAAGAGAAAGGGAGAGAGGACAAATTCCCAGACTGAAGCCACCCCAGAAAGGAGGCCTGGCCACTGAGCTAAGGGTTGACTCCTCTGGGATGGCAGCTGGTGGCAGGGCAGAGGAGAGCCCATGGCCTCTGCTGGACTCACACCCCTCCTGTGCAGGAGCCTCGGCTGCAGGGGGGTGCAGCCAGAGCGGGTGGGGCCTGGCCCTTCCTGCCTCTGCTGGAACAGCTGCCCTTTCATCTGTTTTCCATTTGGGCATGAGAGAAAGGGTTCTTTTGGAAAAAGGACTGGAAAACCATTGACCTCATCCCACTGGCCCACCTTTGGAGATGGAGAAACTAAGGTCAAAGGGTCCGAGACCCAGAAGTCACAGCAGGACTAAACTCTGAGGGCAGGGCAGTGTCCACCCCTGGAGCGGGCACACAGGGATGATCGGAGGATTATGCTGGACTCAGACCAGGTTCTGTGGTCTTCAGAGCCCCTCCTGCTGTCCGTAAACCCCAGCCACACCTACTGAGGCTCCTGGCACACAGAGCAACCCCAGTGATATGCACAGCAAAGGATGGGAGCCCTCAGGACCGCCTGTGCCCTTTAACCCTGGGACTCAAAAGTCAGCCAGGGCCCCTAGAGAGCTTTGGGTAGCCCCAGGCTCTTGGCTGCCATGAGAATGAATCATAAGCTAAACCTGGTTGCGCTGCCATAAGGACACACTCTTCTGTTGGAGCAACTCCAACAGTGCCCATCTCTGGGCCACGGGAGGTACCACCTGGCCCCATTGCTTAGACTTCTGTGGGCAGTAGCCATGTGAAGTGAGCACCCAGTGGTCTGTGGGCTGAGAGGACAGTGTAGTGGTGGCGCTGCCAAGTCTTCTCACAAGAGGGAAGCTTCTAACAGCAAACTCCTCTTCCTTTTGGCCCCCAAATGGGGTGCTTGCAGCCCTGCTCCTGCCAGGTCCTATAGGCTCCCGTGGCCACAGCCCTCCCTCAGCCTCTTCCTGCCTGCTCACACCCAGACTCTGCCTTTGCCTGGGCTGTCCTGAGTGTGAGTGTGCCACCTGCTCAGCCTACTTTCCAAAGCCTTGCTGAAGGCCCCACACCTCTGCCTGAAAGTGTACCTCTCCCTGGGCCTAGATCAGTGTCCTAGGAGGACAAACCATGTAGAGCATGAAGCTCTGCCCAAGCTGAGGGTGCCACACACAGGCCTGAGAAAGATGTGGCTAGGGCCAGGCACACTGGCATATGCCTGTAATCCCAGCAGTTTGGGAGGCTAGAGCAGAAGTATGGCTTGAGCCCAGGAGTTTGAAACCAGTCTGGGCAACATAATGAGACCTGTCCCTACGAAAAAATAAAAAAATTAGCTGGGTCTGGTGGTGCATGTCTGTAGCCCCAGCTACTTGGGAGACTAGGGCAGGAGGATCATTTGAGCATGGGAGGTTGAGACTTCAGTGAGCTGTGATGACGCATGCCACTGCACTTCAGCCTGGGTGACACAGTAAAGCCCTGTCTCAAAAAAAAAAGGAGGGAAGGAGAGGAGCAAAAAGAAGGGAGGGAGGGAGGTGCTCTGAAAAACAACTTGCGGTGGGAAATGAAGTTCATGCTGAAAAATGCTCTTCTATTCAGGAATGCTAAACAGCGAGCTCCTGACTGAATACCCAGGGCAGCTGGGGGCAGAGGGGGCTGTGGGCTGAGGTGGTGGATGTATATACAAACACTGCCATCCCACTAGGGAAAAAATAGCAGCTGCTTATGAGAGGCTGGGCAGAAACTCCGGCATGGAGGCTGGCCCATGGGACATGGGTTCCCAGTCTGGGCTCTGCCACTTATTGGCTATACGACCTTAGGCAAGTCATGAGTGCGCTGTCTGCAGGGATTTCTGTACCTCCTTGCAGGATGGTCGTGGGGATTCCGTGGGATCATGAATGCTAAGGGCTTACGCAGATCATCTTCCTCTGCCCAAGCATCCTGGCTTTGCCACAATTTTGAATCCATATCTAGAGATGAAAACTGTCTCCAGATAGCCAGAAAATAATTTTCCAGGGATGGTGGTCTAAAGGCTGCTTACGTTTGATTTTTTAAAAAAATTCTAACTGTGAATGCCGGCGGCTTGGCTTGTGCTGTGGTCCTGTCAGGGCAGGGGCCTGGGCAACCTGTGGCCTTGTCCCCACCACTCCTCTGTGTGTACTTCCTCCTACTGGTGAGGACACGCTGCATCTCCTCAGGCAGGAAGCACCCCCTCTTCACCTGCTACATCTTAGGCTCACCCCTCCCCAAACAGGGCAGCCTTCAGCACCTGTTACAGGCTGAACATGGGGGCTGTGCAAGCCGGAAGCTGTGAAGTTCCATAAAGCTTACAGAGCCCAGGATGTGGGAAGGAAGGAAAGCTTGGGGATAAGCTCAGAATCCACACAAGTTTGCTAACTCTTTTAAGACTCTTAAAAACAGGACCTTTTTTCCCTGGAGAACTTGAAGTGTTTCTTTTGTTTACTCTACTTGTGCAACTGGCCCATAGATCATCTCAGCAATGCTAAAAATAGTGCTAGTGCAGCAATTCCTACTATAGCCAAGTAGCTCATATTTCCTCAATTTAAACTTTTTTCTTTCTTTTCTGTCCTCTGATTCCCACTGTTACATGACTGGGTTTCCTTTAATCCTCTGACAGTCGCAAGGGCTGCTGCACACCTCAGTTAATCCTAGTGATGGAGGAGGTACTCAGGGAGGCCAGGTGACCTGCTTAGGTCACAGCCAAGGGCAGGGCCAGAAGCAGAAGCCCAGCCCGTTTCCTCACCAGCCAGGATCATGGTGATATCCCAGGAAAAGCTACAGTCAATCCCAATTTCTTCTGAAAGCCAGATGGTGTTGGCATATTAGGAATAAAGACTACCCTTGGGGAAAGAGTGGGATAATAAGCAGTGCCCTCCCATCCTAGCACGGCCTTGCGTGGCATCTCTACTGTGTGGCATCCTCCAGGGAGGACACTGCATCCTGGCACCATGTCCATTGGAGGACAGAGCATGCACACAGACCCAGGGCCACATGCCTGGCATACCAGGCAGGGACACATGAGACAATGGATCTGAGCATCAGAGCACCAGGGTCGAGCACCAGGCCCTCCAAGCCTACCTCTTCGGCCCTCTTGTACTCCCCTTCCCCTTATCCCATCAGTCCATAGGCAGTCTGGGTCTTGGATCCGAACACCTAAATCCTGGCTCAGGTGGGAACTTGCTGTGTGTCTGTCTTGGTTTCTTAATTTGTGAGGCAGGGACGATGGCACTACTACACCTCATGAATTATGAGAATTCAGCAAGCCATTGTGTGTAGAAAGAAGCATTGCACACAGCACTCTGGAGCCCTGAGGAACGGTAGGTTGGCAGTGCTCCTGCTGCCTCTGCCCCAGTCCGGCCCCTCCAGTGCATTCATGGCAACTAGTGTGACACCTGGAAGACGCTCCTCCCCTCAGCTCCCCTTCCTTTGTGAGAAAGACCACACTCTGTACCTGGTCGAGGAAGACAGGGTCCAGTGGTGGCCAGCCAGCCACCCACCCCTGCATACAGCATGTGACTCTGCGAGACCCTCCCTGGTGGCATGCGGCATCATCTGTGCCCCACACTGTGCCCCATGCTGCATCCTCTGCTCAGAAGCCTGGTCCTACTGTCCTTCACAGGCATGTTCTCTAATGTCTCTCTCCTATCTTTCTCACACTGTCTGCTCACTTTCAGGTGATGGGGTCTGTGCTCCAGGAGGGGCAGGGACTTATTCAGGCCTGTCTCCAAAAGTACATGTGCAGAAGTGACTCCCACAGGGGCTCAGGGAGGACCCAACACTAGCCCGAGGAAGCTAGCTGCAGGCAGGGCTGAGGATGAGTTTGGGGAAGGCTGGGCTGTGCAGCCACACTGAGCACAGCAACACCTGGCAGGAAAGCCTTGACTGGAAATGGACCCCACCAACAGTCTGAACAGGGCTAGGATGGCCTTGAGGGAGAGGTGGGCAAGAGAGGCAACAGAATGCCAGATGAGGTACAAAGAGGGAAGTCAAGGTATAGAGGGATTTACTTGTAGTTTCTACAAACTGAGGCCAGTGCAGTCCAGCTGCCCCTGTGCCCATGGTCTCCCGTCTACCACAGGCCTTCCCAAAAGCCATTGTGAGCTCTGGTTCCATGGCTGCTGGATCATGTGCCCTGTTTACCTGATCATCTCCCCCAGGGACCTGGGCACCCCTCAAGAGTGGGCCTCTCTAACAGCCATTAGGTCACCAAGGGCTGGGCAGAGTGCTTCACCACCAGGAGGTCTCAGCCCTGCTCTCCGATGGTGAATGCAAGGGAGGGACAAGCGACTCCACCTCCTGGAGGGGCAAAGAGGAGCAAGGACATAGTATGACACTCTTGCTGTCTCTTCCCATCACATGTCCACAGCAGACATCACTGCTGGAACAGAGAGCTTAGATGTGGCCTCTGAATTTCCAATGACAGTGGTTAAGAGTGCAGGCCTCGGATTTGGACAGACCTCAAATGGCAGCCTGGCCACTTGCTAGCTTGTGATCTTGGGCCATTCCCTAGGCTTCTGCACCTTATTCAAAGGGACACAATTGCATCAGGCTCCCATGGGGCCCTGGCCCACTGTGTCAGAAATACTAGCAATTGCTGCTGCAGAAGACAAGCACTTGACAAACATCCCTTTGGCAGCATTCTCTCCTGGCACCCAGAGCAGCCAAGCCAGTTGGGGAGTGGCCCTGACAAGGCCTGAAAATGGCCATGAGCACTGCTATCCAAGGGGAGGAGCCAGGCCTCTGATGGCCCAGGGGGAAGAGGGTAGAAAAGGGCTTTTGGTTTTCCCAGCCTGCAGAGCCTATTGGTAACAATTTCTCCATCTGTGCAATGAGAATGATAATAGTACCTAAGCCTCACGGACATGTTATGTCACCTAAGGAGGTACCCCTGGTCAAGCCCTCAGTGAGTGCTGGTCCTGCTCGCTACTGTGGGCTGCTACTCTCTGCCAGGCCCAGCTGCTGTGGCACTGCAGGCAGGGTAGCAGCCTCTATTGTCACTGCTGCCAGCCTTAGGAGCCCCATCCCGGGATAGGCCTGGAGGCTACCAAGGAAAAGTGGTACAACCCAGCTAGCCAGCCAGTTGGAGCCACACCAAACAGGCCTGGGGGCTCAAGCTAGCAGACAGTGTTCCCAGGGATTCCCAAGGGAATCCCTGCCCAATGCCACAGGCTAGCACTGGTCCCTCCCAACCTGGAATCCCAGCCTCACCTCCTATGGTGGGGCTAGATGCCCACACCCCCCTGCCTACTGCTTCCTTATTCCATCCTCCCCATCCAGCCAATGGGCCATTCAGGTAACATTCCTGCCCGGGACAGGTGGGCCAATCCCGGTGCAGGAACCAGGGGGCCCCTGACTTTCCTCACTCCCTCCTGACTTGAGGCTGCCAGCCACAACGCATGGGCTTCTACATTACACGTATTGAAGGACGCATCCCTCCTCCAGCACAGACTGGTGATGGGACCATGGCCAAGTCACTTTACTTCCTGGCACTTCTTTGAAAGGTGACTACTAATCCAGCCTTGCAGGCTGGCCTGTGGACCTGTGCCCTTGTTGACAACACAGCTGGCCCAGGGCCTGGCACATGGCAGGTATTATGCTCCTTGAAGTGTGGGCAAAGGGACAAGCAGTGGCGGCATGAAAACTGGTCACAACTGGTCCTGAGTGGGGAGAAGGTAATATGGGACTGACGTGGGGGAAGGAGTGAGGCTATTACAAACCAGCTCTTACTATCCCCATGCTCCCTGGCCCTGATCAGAGAGGGCAGGCAGGAACACCCTATATGGACAATCTTGGGCCTTGTTTACCCACTGGGAGGCAACTCAGATCTGCTGGTGGCCTGAGGTGGTGTGGGACACAAGGAATTGAGTGGAGACCAACACTTCTTCCCTAGGTTGTGCTTTGGTCTTCACTGATGCCTGCCTGCAATAGGTTCTTGGGCTGGCATCTAGGGGCAGGGGCTGACCACAGGCCCACCACGCATGGTATCTCTTACAAGCCAGAGGGATGGAGGAAGAGAAAGGGCAAGTCAGTCTGGGGCTGGTGAGGGAGGTGATGCCAGATCTGGCCCTGCAACAGGAGGCAGATGTCTCAGGCAGAGATCCTGGGGCCTGACCACAGCTGGGTTCCTGGGTGACTGAGCCAGGATAGATCTGTTTCCCTTGCTCTGGGGCTGCTGATTCCGTTATTTGTGCTAGGGAATTCTTGAGGATGAGAGGAATTCAGTCACTAGGCACTCCCTTCCTGCTCAGCTAGGGGAGGTTTTGGGAGGGCAGTGGCAATGCTGTCCTAGATGAGGTCCCTGTCTTGGGGTACCCAGGTCTGCTGGGCTCCCACAGCTTCCTTCTGGACTACCGGCTCTCTCTGAGGAGAGAGGCACTGGCTGAGACCTGTCCTGGAAGGTGGGTCCACTGTACCCACCCATAACACACACCTTGCATCTGCTCACTGGGTGCAGGGAGGGGGTTACACAACCAACTGGTGGCAAATTAAAGTAGAATGGGCATGACTGATTCTTGATGAGAAGGATAGTACCAGGGGCTTTGGAGACTTTCTCTCCTTTTCCCCAAGTCTGGCAGGTGTGGAGTACCAGAAATTGGGTGGGAACCAATACTCAATTCCTGATGCCCAACCAGCGGGGGTCCTTCGTCCTACTAGACCACATCAAGGCCTTCAGTGAGCATTCAGGCTCCAGAGCCGGGACAGCACAGAGCATAAATGCTTTCAAGAAACAAAGACAGGTCATGATGACTGTACCTCTCATCAGTTTAAGCAACAAAGTCAGGACAAACAGAACCACTGATGGTGGTCACCAAGTAGGAGAGAGCATAGCAGACCCTGGGCAGACAAAACTGGCCATGGGCAGGGGGGAAGGGCTCAGCCTCCCCAGTCACCTGGGAGACACACACTGAAACCATCCAGGGTTTCTTGTTATACCCCACAGATTGGCCAAAATGAAAGTCATCTGTGGTTCTGAGGGCTGGGAGGGGGTGGGGCAACATCTGGTGGGAGGGCATCTGACCTGGCTCTGCGGAAACACCTGGCCAGGTGTGGAAGTACTTGGCAGTGGGGGCCTGTCTCCTGCTTGGACAACTTCCAAGCATTTGTCCTGGAGTCCCTGGCATAGGTGAGAAAGGAGATCAGAGAAAGCAGCATTCTTTTTGTAATAGTGGAAAACCAAAAGCCATCTATCCGCTGAGAAGAGGGGAGGCAGACCACCAGGACAGCCAAACAGTGGAGCGCTATGCAGCAGTGACCAAGAAGAGGGAGCTTGACCAGCATCCACAGGCACCAATGACTGGGCCAGGCTTCACAGAAACAGGCCTGTGTGGTGGGTGTGACAGCTAAGGCCACCGTCTGAATCTCAGCCTACTCCATTCAAGTCAGGGCAGGGCCTTGAGCTTATGGAGGCCCCAGTCAGGTGTGAGTTGGAGCTCCTCCTGCTTCCTGCTTCAGTTGCATCCTAGCACTGGCCTCCAAGATCCCAAGGCCTCCAGGCAGGCTCATCTCTGGTCCTAAAGGTGAGTTGTGTGGCACGTCAAGAGTGCAATGATGGCTCTCATCCACCTGTCAGGACCACTCTGCCTATGGGTAGCCATGCCTTGTGAGAGGCTGAGTAAGAGGTGGAGTGGCTGGATGTTGTGCCTGCCTGTGCCCAAAGTCTATGGTCTTCTCAGTGATCCCAGGGCCTGGGGGCTGTCCACCTGAGCAGCAGCAGGAGTAGCTGCAGGGGAGACATCACACTCAGGGTGGCCACAGTAGGCCAGCACCTCCCTTCCACTGTCACACTCAGGCCACCACTGCTGCCTGCTCCACACACTCTCAGAAGCAGGAGGCAGTGCCAGCCTGGCCCCGAGCTTCCTTTGCTTCTTTCAGAGGCTGCAAACTGGGTTGAAACAAGAAAAAACTCTGCCTGCTAAAATAAGCAAACATTTTGGGGAAGGAAGGAGAACCATCTCTGGCTTGGTTACTATGGGAACGTTTCTGAATCAACTACAAGATAGGGAGAGAAGTTAACCCTGGACAAAGCAGCCTGGCTGTGGCCCACGCAGGCAGGCCTGCCTGCCCAGAGGTATGCATACCTGCACAGGAAATCCCAGAAGCTTCTGGGCACCCAGACACAAACCCTCAGCCTCCCTGGTGTGGGCAGCCACCCCAGCAGCACCTACCACCTAGCTTGGTGCCTGCTTACTTGGTCTCCTCTGCCCAGGGAAGGGCAGTGTATGGAACAGTGAGACCTGAGACACGCCAAGTTCATACCTCCCTCACTCCTCCTCATGTTCAGCCACAGTGCTGAGCCCTGCTACACATCCATCTGTGTTGCTATGGGGGCTAGCCAGTGGTGGGGTAGGCCCCATGTATAAGGAGTTCCTGTCAGCAAAGCTGATGCAGGAACCCAAGGTTCCATTCACTCAATCATTTGCACCCATCCCTTTCTCTGGCCCCTTACACTCCCCAGGAAGTTTCTGTCAGCAGCACGGCCTAAAGAGTTCCCCCGAGGGTGCCTCTGATCCTAGCCTTCCTCTCCTGCCTGCTTCCTGGCTGAGCAGCACTGCACCCTGCATGGAAGGTCCCAGCTCCCTGTCCCTCTCACATGCCCTGTAGCATCTGAGAAGACATGCAGACAGTGCTCTACTGTCAGCCTTGAGCATCCTGTGGCCAGGGCCAAGGCTCTCCTTGTCTCCTAAAACATCCAGCACTGGCTGATCCAGGAGAATGAGCTTGGAAACCAACTGCTGAGGGGAAAGGGATGAATGGAATTAATCCATAAATATTCATGTGAGTACATCCTCTGGGCTAAGCTAGACCAGACCAGGGGACTTAAAGAGGAACACAGCAACAGCACAAAGACACACAAACCAGGAGGCTGTAAGAGCAAACACTGGGCCCACACATATGTCCACCCAAGGAGACTGGGCAGCAGCTGCAGAGAGCAAGGTGACCTCAACTTCTCACATGGAAACTTCTCTAAGACTTGGTGTCATGGAAAAAGCAAAGTTGCTAAAAAGCACACATGCACACACACACACACACACACACACCTTTTTTTTTTTTTTTTTATGGAGTCTTGCTCTGTCACACAGGGTGGAGTGCAGTAGCTCGATCTCGGCTCATTACAACCTTTGCCACCCGGGTTGAAGCAATTCTCCTGCCTCAGCCTCCTGACTAGCTGGGACTATAGGCATGTGCCATGATGCCTGCCTAATTTTGTATTTTTGTAGAGACAGGGTTTTGCCAGGCTGGTCTCGAACTCCTGACCTCAGGTGATGCGCCCGCCTCTGCCTCCCAAAGTGCTGGGATTACCGGTGTGAGCCACTGTGCCCACCACACAGGTACATTTTTAAAAGCTGTATGACAAATCTGTTTTTGTATACACAGACCCAGAAAAAGAGAACAGCCTGGCTGATCACAGAAGCACCTCTGAGAAGGGCACAGTACCTAGGGGTGGGCAAACAAAGGTATGTGGACTCTGTGTCTCTGAATGTAGGCAATGAAAATGTGGTCCTATATGACTGTGATATTATGATATACATGACAGATATATATATATATGTTTGTTCATCCATGGTTCCTGGCTCCTAACTCCCATAGCCCTTGTTACTGTAAACAGGATCTCTTTTTCTGACCTTCTCCTGCCCTCCTTTCCACTTGCCTAAGACAGGACTCTAATTTGATTGTGGGTCATAAGACCTTCATTCCAGAGAGAGTCCTGCCTCATCCTGGAGGAAGGAATGCTGCAGAGAGGGAAAGAAGAATCTGAACAGATAGGCCTTGTTGGGTTTAGATCATAATCTTTTTGTCCAATAACTTTTTGACATAGTTGTACATGCTTCAATCATGCCTATGAAGTCTCCATAAAAGGCAAAAGAGGAAGGGTTCCTGAGCTTCCAGATAACTAAACACTTGGAAGTTCCTGGGGGGTGGCATGCCTGAAGAGGGCATGGAAGCCCCATGGCCTTCCCCTATCCTCCTGTAATATCCTTTACAATAAACTGGGAAATTACTTCCCTGCGTTCTGTGAGCCACTTCAGCAAATTAACCAAACCAAAAGAAGGGGTTGTAGGAACATCAACTTGAAGCCAGTCAGTCAGACATTTTGGAGGCCCAGACTTGTGACTGGTGTCTGAAGCAGGGGATGTTTTGAGGACTGATCCTCAACCTGTGGGATCTGATACCATCTCCAGGTGTTGAAATTGAGCCTGGGCAATACAGCAAGACTCCACCTCTGCAAAAACTAAAAAAAAATTAGCTGGGCATGGTGGTTCATGTCTGTAGTCCCAGCTATTTGGGAGGCTGAGGTAGGGCCCCCAAGGGCCTAGGTGACAGAGCATGATGCTGTCTCTTAAAAAAAAAAGATAGTGTTGGAATTTAATTCAATTAGAGGATACCCGGCTGGCGTCTACTACAGAATTGACTGCTTATTTGTTGGTGGAAAAAAATCCCCCCCCATTGGTCACAGAAGTCTTCTGTCTGTGTTGACTGTTGTGTTGGTGTGAGAACAGAGGAAAAGGGGTTTGAGTTTTTCTTAAACTACAACACTCTCACAATTTTCAAAAATTGTCATTAAAAAATAACAGAAGGGCCCCCCACCCAAGCTCTAAGGATAAGGAGATGAGCAGCACAAAGGCTGGGTAATGTGGATGGCCCAGGACAGTGGGGTTGAGAGGGATGAAGATCAGGATGTTGATGTCCCTAGCCTCAACCTCTCTTCATCTCCTCTCAAGGACCAGCCCCCAACTGCCACCTTTGTCTCCCCCTGGACTAAGCAGTAAACTCCAGTGCAGGCTAGAAGGGAGGTAAGCCAATCTGCTCATCCCAACCTACAGGCCATCTTCCAGAGACACGGCCCCATTCCAGCAGAGTCAGCTGAGGGCTGCCCTAAATGCTCTTTCATAAACACGTTAGCATGCAGTTTCCCCAGACTTGGGAATATGCCAGACAGACTCATGTGCTGAGAGCATTCAGGAATTGCCCAGCATTTCTTGATGCTGGACACCAGGCATACAGCTCAAGGAGCATAAAGAGCCCACATCTATCTCTAAAGAGAAGAGGTAAGAAAGCAGAGGAGGACAGAGGCCCAAAAGGGTGGTAAAAGCAGAGGTCACTGGGAAGCATGGAGGAATGAATGACTGTTCTGGAAGAGGCAAAACCACCCAAAACTCCCAGTCCGGGCTGGGGTGGCCCTGATCTTCAGGAACTTCCAGCTGCAGGAATGGCATTGCCCATGTACCAGGCCTACATGGGGCTGTACCAGCCTTCCCTCCCACAGGCACACAGCTTCAGACTGCTTTTCTACAAGACTCATCTTGGAAGGTCCCAGAAACTAAGGAGGAGATGCAGGGAGTGAGCCTAACAGGAAAGGGGCCTGGAGCATGTGGCTGCCAGCTTGGATGCACTCTGGGGGGCAGGCATCTGGGGGGCCAGCTTTCCTAGCTTTATCATTAGAAAGGCTGAGTGCTTCCCCTATGAGGAAGACATGGAAGTTGAGTCTCTCCTTCCAATATCACTGCATAGTCTTTAAGGGCAAAGCAACAAAAGGGGAGAGAGGAAAAGAGGGAGGGAGGGAAACTATATTCTTAAGTACCTAGCATGTGCCAGATCCTGTGTTAGGGATATTATCCCATTATCTAACTTGATTCCTACAGTTATGCTTCAAGGCAGGTAATAGAAGCCCACTATCAAGGAGAGGGACCCAGTACAGGGAAATTAAGCAACTTGTCTAGCTCTAACTTTAGTCTATCAACTGCAGAAAAACAGATTTGCAAACACTGACAAAGCGTTCATTTTTTCAATTTTTATAAAGAGTTATTATTAATCAATAGGAAAAGGACCAGTATTCCACTAGAACATGAAGGATATGAACTTCTTCTGCATAGAAGTTAAAATTAACATAATGTTACAGTCAAGGCAGTGCTTCATAGGTGAAGCACTGAGCCGTTCTCTCTCTGTCTCTCTCTTTGTGTGTGTGTGTGTGTGAGATACATTGTTTATAGTAAAAAAGACTAGAACTAATCTAAGTGTCTATCAATAAGGGATGGTCAGTCAAGTACAATGGCTCAGGCCTATAATCCCAGCACTTTGGGAGGCTGAGGCAGGCAGATCACTTGAGGCCAGGAGTTCGAGACCAGCCTGGCCAATATGGTGAAACCCTGTCTCTACTAAAACAAAAAAACAAAAAACAAAACAAAACAGAAATTAGCTGGGTGTGGTGGCACGGGCCTGTAGTCACAGCTACTTGCAAGGCTGAGGCAAGACAATTGCTTGAACCCAGGAAGCAGAGGTTGCAGTGACCCAAGATTGCGCCACTGCCCTCAAGCCTGGGTGAGAGTGTGAGACTCTGTGTCAAAAAATAAATAAAATAAGGGATTGTTAGGTAAACTGTGGGGCATACTTATGTTGGGAGTACTATGCAGCTATCAAAAAGAACCAGTGAGTTCTAATAGTATTTCCAAGAGACACTGTTAGAGATATTGTTAAGTAAAAAAATACAAGAGGCGGCAGTGTATGCACTTCTGCCTTTTGTGCACATCTATATGCACTAACTTGTAAATGAGCAGATGCCCTCTAGAAGGACACACATGGAACAAGAAACAGTTTTTGCTGTGGGGAAGTGGCTGTGGCCAGGGCATGCAGGTGAGAGGGTACCTTTCTTTTGTGGCAAATCCCTTGTATCATGTAGATTGATTACTAATGACAACTACTATTTGTCTATAAACTACCAAAACATAGAGTGTGGGCAGATGCAGAGCTTTCAGGATCTGGAGCTCCTACTCTGACCCCAGAAGACCACATCCTGGGAGAGGAGGAGCCATGGACCCAGACATTCCCACCAGCTGTCTAGCTCTCAGTGGGGACCTGCCTGCCCACGTACCCTGAGAATTGGCCTGTTACGCCCCTCCAGACCTGAAACCTGCCCTCCTCAGCTCCTGTTCAGGCCAATTCTGCTCTTCAGTTTCTCCATGAGTAAGAGGGGATCAAGAAAAATACAGAAGAAACCAAAGCTCAGAGAGGATGTAAGACCTGCCAAAGTCACCCAGCTGGGAGCTGGCCATGCTGGAAGGGGTGGTGGAGGATAGGTAAGGACTTGGAGGTAGGGGAAAGGGAGGGGCCAGCTGTCTCCATGCAGGGCAGAGGAAATGCGGGAGGGTAGGTCCAGATGGGGTATCAAGAGGAACAGATGTAGCCTTAGGGATGATGGGAAGGCAGGCCTAGGCGATTGGCCCTGCCCTGCTCAAGGAGTTAAGTCCCCACCTCACATGGACTATCAGGGCTGAAGTGTGCTGCAAGCCCAATACTGGTCACTTTTTTTCTCTTTTTTTGAGATGGAGTCTTACTCTGTCACCCAGGCTGGAGTACAACGTTACGATCTCAGCTCACTACAACCTCCGCTTCCCGGGTTCAAGCAATTCTCCTGCCTCATCCTCCCGAGTAGCTGGGATTACAGGCGCCCGCCACCAAGCCCAGCTAGTTTTTATATTTTAGTAGGGATGGGGTTTCACCATGTTGGCCAGACTGGTCTCGAACTCCTGATCTCAGGTGATTCACTTGCCTCGACCTCCCAAAGTGCTGGGATTATAGGCATGAGCCACAGCACCCGGCCACACTTGTTTTTTAAGCAGTCAGAATTTCTTACGTGCTTGAGATCAAAGGAGGAGCTGCTCCAGCAGGAGCAGGAACCTGGGTCTGCACCCCTGTCATCACTGCCTATGTGACCCCAGAAGACCTGGGGCTTTGGAGAACATACCAAGCTCATCCATGCCTTTCCCCACAGGAGGGGGCAGTGACTTGCCAGAAGTCGCTCAGCAATCACAGCCCCACACCGAGTCTGGCACACTCTCGACTGTACCACCCTGCCTGCCCTCTGAGGATGCTGCAAACCTGAGGCCCTGGGAACACCCACCCAGGAGGTCAATTCATGCGCCTTCAGTGAAAAGCAGTGGCAACAAGCAGTCTTGGAAATCAACAAGGCAAAGTACTCACGTTGAAGAAATTGGTCTTGTTCCTCTCGCAGAAGAGCCCCTGTGCCGGCATGTGCTGCAGTTGTTGCCACGGGATACTGCTGCCTAGCAACACGTCGCGGGCCCACTGGAGGTTCTGGGGAAACAAGAAGTAGGTTGAAGTGAGTGTGTGGGCTGCTCAGGGCGCCCACAGGGAAGGCAGGCGGTCCCCTCCTTCCTGGCTGCATGGCAAACCACGATGAGCAGCAGCTCCTGCAGACATCAGTTCCACAGTTCCAGGTGGCTCTGGCCGTGGGCTTTGATCATGAGGCTGTGGGATGCATTTTCGGAACTGATCTCTTGCCCAGCACCACTGAATTCAGAGTGCAGTCTTTGACTGCCCAAGGTGGGGACTGACAGGGACCCCAGGCCTGACCAACCCTACAAACCTGCCACATGGACCTAGTACCTGCCTTCTGTCAGGGGCCCCCACTAGCCTAAATATTGCAGCCCTGACTTGTCAGGAATCAGTAGCATCTCTTATTCATGACCAGTGGTATAGCTGCCTTAGGCTTGGAGGGCTGGGCTCTGGCCACAGTGCTCAGGTTGGTGATCTCTGGGCAATGAGCCTCTTGGTGGAATCCAGGCCCAGGGGAGATGGTGTAGGGTAAGAGGGTGGGCGTGGGCCTGGCTGCCTCAGCCTTCTCTGGGGCCTTCTCACTGACCCATACAGCAGGTCTTCCCATCAGCTGCTTGGCCAGCCACTCTTCCCTCTCTGGTCTTCACCACAGTAGCCACGCACCTTGCAGTGGCCATCTTGCTCCACCTCAGGACCATGCTGTCCTACAGGGAAAGGGCTGGCAATGGGCAGAGCTGGGCTTGGCACCTGGGACTGCACAATGCCAGATCCTCTACGCTTTCCACAGCACTCATCATCCTGGCCAATCTGTCCCCTCCCGCTCAGGTCCCTTGCTCGCCTTTCCCAGCACTGGGCGCAGGCCTTCATCACCTTGCATTCCAGCTGCTCTGAAAGCCCTCTCACTTCTTGGCATGCAAGCTTGGCCCACCTGCTCCCATTCTGCCCGCTGCTGGCCAGGCTGAGCATACCGAACCATTCCCTTAATCATCATGAGGCAAAAGTGCAAATCCAGCTCCCTGACTCACTGACTTGTGGGACCCATGCTAGCTTGCCTCTAAGCCTTTGCTCCTATCTGTGCACTGAGGGCTACCCTTCTGCCCCCACCAGGCTGCTGTGGGGACTGAGGGCTGCACCCCAGCATTGGGCAGGGTCCTGTGGCTTTGTATAGGAGGCTCCATTCACTGTGAGCTTCCTGTCTGCTGAGGGACCCCTGCCTGCTCCTCTCTGAGAGACAGGCAGAGGAGGGAGCAACCTGGGCAGCAGGAGGGTCCTCAGACCCCGGAGGCAGGCTCCCAATTGAAAGCAGAGGCCATTTTGCTCATACTAACAGAAAACAGTAAAATACCCAGTCCTGATCTTCAATTTCTGAGCTTCGGCACCCTAGGAGGAACAACTTGTAGTTTACTTTCAAATGTCCCCAGCAGCTCATGCCTGTCACCCCAACACTTTGGGAGGCTAAGGTGGGTGGATCATGAGCAGGAGATCGAGACCAGCCTGGCCAACATGGTGAAATCTCATCTCTACTAAAAATACAAAAATTAGTCTGGTGTGGTGATGCAGGCCTGTACTCCCAGCTACTCAGGAGGCCGAGGCAGAAGAATTACTTGAACCTGGGAGGTGGAGGTTGCAGTGAACCGAGACTGTGCCACTGCACTCCAGCCTGGGTGACAAGAGAGAGACTCTTGTCTTAAAAAAAAAAAAAAAAAGTTCCCAGCGATGCCTAGCAGCCACACTTTGAAGAGCCTGCTTCCTGGGCCAGTCATTCAGAAGCTTCCTGAGGCTGGTTCCAAGTTCTCACATAATGCTTCCCACCTCTGCACCCCACCCTACCTTACCCCAGGTCATAAGCCCCTGCTCCACAGCAGGTCCAAGGAGGGAGGGTCAGCTGCAGAAAAACTGAGTACAGGGTGGGGAGAATGGGGTGGTGGGTTCAGAATGGAATGCTTCATGAAAAGGAAAAAAACCAAAGATTAGCTCAAGTGAGTAGAGCAGGGCTCCAAGCGGAAGACTCGGGTCTCGGGAAGCCCAGGAGAAGGGCTTACAATCTGCATTAGTGCTCAGCCATGACCCACTGGTTCAGTGACACTTGGTTCAGTCTTTCCCAAAAGAGATCTGAGAGGCTCAGCCCGGGTAGGTGTCCATCCTGGTCTAATCAACCATAGATAGACTCAATAATGTGATATGGGACACTGCACTTTTTTTTTTTTTTGGAGACAGTCTTAATAACCCAGGCTGGAGTACAATGGCATGCTCTCAGCTCACTGAAACCTCCACGTCCTGGGTTAAAGCAATTTTCTTGCCTCTGCCTCCTAAGTAGATGAGACTACAGGTGCCCACCACCATGCCTGGCTAATTTCTTTATTTTTCGTAGAGATGGGGTTTCACCATGTTGCCCAGGCTGTTCTCGAACTCCTGACCTCCAATGATCCACCAGCCTTGGCCTCCCAAAGAGTCGGGATTACAGGCATGAGACATTGCACGTGGCCTGTCACCTGCACTTCTGATATCACAGGTAAACATATCTGACCATGGAGGTAGGCTGCAAAGGAGACCTACCTTTCACCCAGTCTGAGAAGGTAAGGGAGGCTCTGGGAGAAGGTAATACCTGGGCTGTGGTTTGCACAAGGCTGTTATGGGGATAAGGGACTCACTGAGTCAAGTGCCTAGACACCTGGGACAGCCACGGCCCAGCCAAGGAGGTGGGGGGATCAGATTTGGCGGCCCATAAGGCCAGTGGGGAGCCAGGGGGCTATCAGGCAGGGAGTAAGTTCTATGATCATAGGCGGCAAGGCCCAAAACAGAGGCAGGCCGCCTAGGGGACTGAGTCTGTGCATACCCTTCCTCTCCTCTATGGCCCTGGTCTCAATGCTGTGGCAAACCATTCCTCCAGCTGTGACTCCATGATCCAGGGCATAGGCTTGGCCTGAGAAAAGTTACCCAAGAGTCATGAACCCAAAGCTGCTTCTGAGGCTCCTCAGGAACTTGGAAACGTGTCCAGAAGACCTCTTTAAGTAGCAGCACTTGAGGCCAGGGGGAGGAGATGGGAGAGCCTGGCTTGAAGAAGCATCTCCAGTAGCCCTCATTTTCCTAAGAATACCAAGAAAGTAAAGTCTCCACAAAGAGTTCCTTCTGGCTGGGACACAAGAGAAAGCACTGGGACCAGGGTGGAGAGAGGTGGAGAGAGTCACAGAGATTCTGCTTCCCTGCCCAGCTGCCTTGTTGCAGGACCTGTGGCTATGGGACAGGAATGAACATTCCTCTTTGGTTTGTTTTCAACACTCTACCTGCACCTAGCCAGTCTGTGCCCCAGATTGGAGCAGAAAGGGAGAAGGCAGTGGGAGAGGTTTCTGGGGCAAAGTGTGCAGAAAACTCTAGCCTGTCAAACCCAACCTGGTTTATAAATTAGCTTCCTGCAGACCTGGCCACTGTGCATGGGTACAGAGTGTGTTTTTCCAGCTGTCTCCCAGGCCCACCAGAGAAAGAGAGCTGATCGATGCTAAGGCACAAAGTGTCCAGACGGCTTATGGGGGCCCTTAGCTGATTCACACCTGAAGCCCCAGATAGGTGCTGACAAGGAGGGCTGAGACCTGTCTAGGGAATCGTGGGTGCCAGGCTGGTGGGGTGGGAGAGGGCGCAGAGATTGTGTTGGGCCTTTGCTGAACCTCTGCAAGGGGGAAGGGGATCTGACTTGCCCAGTGCACCTGCGGCATACAGCCTGCCCTGCAGCTTCATGGTGTGGCGAGGTAAGCCAACATGATGCCTCGTGGGCTGAGCACAGTGCCATATCCCCTCACCTCACAGAATTGCCCATTTACCAATCAGGAAATAGAGGCTCAGAGAAATTCAAGAGCTTGCCCAAGGTCCTAGAGCCAGGAAGTGGCAGAGCCATCCCTCAACTCTGGTCCAGGCTGGAAGGACTCGAAGGCCTGGGCTCTTCCCCTGCCCCCCACACCTATCTACTATAGGCGGGCAAATCACTTTACAAATCTGCCTGGGCATGTGCTGTATGCTGAACACTGAGCCAGCCATCATGGCCAGCGCTCTCTCAGGCCTCATGCAACCTGTCACATCGTTGGCTCATAGGCAACTCTGGGAATGGGAGGAGCCCCATGGAGCCAGTTGCCAGATGATGGCACATTTTCCTTGGCTGAATAGGCCCTGAGGCTTGTGCATATAGACCCTGATCTGACAGAGGGCAGATAAAGGCTGTAAGGTCCTGAAGAGAAGCAGGGCAAAGAATCCCAGAAGCATACAGGTACCCTGATATCCTCCCTTGTCCACTATCTGGACCATTCCTGTTTTGCCGCAGAAGGCAGAGGGGACGTCTAATTCCTCTGCTTGCAGGCCTTTGGGGCAAGAGCCAGCTCCATGCCTCAGTCCACCTGCCTACTGGCTGGCTCATATCCCTTATACCCCCCATCCCTCTTTGTGAATGGCCCTCCGGCCACACTTGTTCCCACTTTGGTCCCTGCAGGTCATCTCACCTTTCCCAATGGTCCCCTGGAACACTGTTCCCACAGGCCCATGGCCACCTTAAATAGCCTTTCCACTGGCTTGCAGATGGGTCTGCTCTCCGCCCCACTTCTCTGTCAGCTCTATGAGGGCAGGAACACAGTCCGACTTCACTGACGGCTCCCCCAGGACAAGTCTAATTTGGAGCTCACAGAAAGGATCCAATAGATGCCCACAGGAAGAGTGAAAGGAAGCTGTGTAGCCTGACCTTTAATAAAATGGGAAAGAAGCATATGTCAGGTTGAGGGAGGAAGGCAGCAGTCATGGGACATGAGTGGGGCTGCTTGGGTCCTGCCCAAGGCCAGGGTGCTAGCACTGCACTCCTGGGGGCCAGCTAAGCAACAGTCCATGCCCACGAGGCTGAAGCTCAATGCCAGCCTCTGCCCACTAACTCGCACTACTCCGCCAGCAATCATTTCACTACAGCACACATTAAACTGACTGTCATAGCTCCTGGAACTCCCCAAGCTCCCTTTCTCTTCACACAGGAAGCAAAAGCTTGGAGTGAACTGGCTTGCATCCCTAACTGTAGCCTTCCATGGATCCTGCATGCAGTGAGGGCTTGGCAAACCCTGTTGACAGCTGGAGATGGGAAAACAACTACTACCCCCTAGGGTCACCTGCTGTCCCAAGATGTGCAAAGCTGGAAGGCACACCTGATCCCGTCTGTCACTATTATATGGTGGCCTGGAGGATGTGCTCTGTCTGTGTCACCCAGGGTCCCTGCCCCCAGGGGCTGTTTCCCTGCCACAACCAGTGATGATGATCCACTCGCCACTTAACCACCTCCTGCTTCGCGAACCCATAAGGGACAGATGGTGGAGATCAGAGAGGTCAGGCTCTACAACTCCTATGTTGTGACTCCAGGTGTGCAAACTGGTGGTGGTCTTGGAGCAGCACTAGCCTATCTGCAAGGCCAGCAGGGCTCCACAGGGCTGCCAAGAAGGTGGCTATGGACCTCAGCTGTACTCAGCCCTTCACCTAGGGCGTAAGCCACCATGCCCAGACCTTGCAACAGCTGTAACCTAACTCAGGATGGTATCTCTTCAACTCCCCCCTGCCAAACCAGGCCCTGAAAGCCTCTGACCGCATCTTCGTCCCCTCTCCTCCTTCCCCATCTAGTCATACCAGCTTCCAGTGGATTCTAGTCACACCAAGACTGTTTCTGTCTCTAGGCATGTGTGTTGGGTGTGTGTCCATCTGGAAGCCCCTCCCCCAATATCCTCGTGGCCATCAGAGCTCTCTCACTTGATTCGGGTCCTTGCTTAGACAGTCTTCCTAACCTCCCTGTCTAAATAGTCACACTCCCACCTCTAACCCCTTGCCAGCCTTTATTTTTCTTCCTACTCATCACTAGCTGTCCACTCTGTTCTTCCAGTGAGTACACAACGCTGTATGCCCAGCACCTCAAACAGGAACCTTCTATGCGACAACCACTTAGTAGACAGCTGCTAAATGAGAGAACCTGCAGAGACGTACAGAAAATACACTGGAGGGAGCACATGAAATACAAACACTTCTGCCATGTCATGGCTTGTGGGACACTTGTGGATAGTTTTGTTCTCTTTTTCAAGCTTAAACAATATTACTGATAATAAAAGCTGCTGGCAGAGTGCTCAAATCTATTCAAACTGTTGGAATCTGCATTTCTTTGTAGGAGAGAGGACCAGGAAAGCAGCAGCCATTATGGGGGCAACCTGTCCCACTGCCTCTGGCCCCTATGGGCCCAGCAGAATCTTCAAACCATGAGGCAGACAGACTTTGAAATGCAAAATCAAGATTCCTAAGTTGAGAAAGATATCAAATTCTCCTTTTGCAAACTATAAACTAAAGCTTGACAAGAACCTGGATGTTTGGATCTGCAGCAGCCCAGGACATTCATGTGGGGACGCAGGGCATACCACCATTTTGTGGAAAGGGCCACTTTTTAATTTTTTTATTTTATTTTTTTTTGAGATGGAATCTCACTCTTACCCAGTCTGGAGTGCAGTGGTGCAATCTCAGCTCACTGCAACCTCCACCTCCCGGGTTCAAGCAATTCTCCCACAGTGCTTGGATTACAGGCCTGAGCCACGATAGCCAGCTGGAAGGGGCCAGTTTTACGTCCACAAAAAGGGAGCAGAGGTTAAAGAAAGGCGAACACCCTGCTGTATGGCCAGTATTCCCTCCTGATGCCTGGTTCTACTATCTGTGTGGTCCTGGCTCAGTCAATGTGAGCTCAAAGCTCACCAGCTCCCCCTGAACACTCGTCTGCGAGCAAAAAGCAGGGTCTCAACAGCAGGCCTTCATATCCACTCCAGTCTGATGGCACAGGACCTCTTCAGAGCCCCTCTCATTTAACCTACAAGATAGTCCTGGCTTCTGTGAGTCCCCCACATGAGCCAGCAGCACAGGCAGGTGGGGATACTGTACCTACAACAGGGTGGGGATACTGTACCTACAACAGGTGGGCAAGGGGTGGGGGTTCACAGCCAGCTGGCCTGTCCTTTACCCAGGCTCATATCAGAACAGAAGCTGACCCTGAAGTCAGAAGTCAGCAGATTCCCTCGTGATCCTTCAGCTGAGCACATAGCATGATGGGGCCCTCCTGGCAGGAGTCTGTCTCTTAACAAAACCCAGGACCTGGGCTCATCCCATACAGGTCCTGGGCCAAAGAAATGGGGTCTGACTGGGCTAGCACAGCCAGGCTGCTATTCCTTATACCTCATCTAAGTGGAATCATCCAGTATTTGTCTTTTGTGGCTGGCGATTTCACTTAGCCTAGGTTTCCCATGTTGTCTGATGTGACTGAATTTCCTCCCCCTTTAAGGCATTCCACTGTTTTGATTAGTGTATTATAGATTTATAATAAGTTTTGAAATTGGGAAGTATGAGTCCTCCAGATTTGCTTTTGTTCAAGATTGTTTTCCCCAGGGACCATCTCATAACCCCCTCTGCCCTGAACCCCTTCCAGCAGAAGCAGCAGGAGGTGAAGGGCTCAGCTCCCAACTGAGCAGAAGGCAACTGAGAGAGCAGGGCAGGGGTGCCTATGCCTTGGCCTTCTTCCTGGACACCCATCAGTAAAGGCCAGAACGTTCGTGACAAGAGGTGTCTGATGCCGTGTACTCTCTCTCCTGGGCTGCCCACCTGGGCTCTCAAAGAGCCGGGTTTCTATGAGTGCGGACTCAAGTCTCAAAATCCTGGTGAAGATTGTAACCCAGAGAATAAGTAATACAATAGCTAGAATTAGGGCCCTAGCTATCAGCATAAATGACTGTCCCTATCTAAGGTGTGCACAGTGTGCAGGGTGACAGGTGGCCTGCCTTGGAGGGTCCAAGGGCAGCCTGTGTGCAACCGTGCCGACCCTGGGTGGGAGGGCAGCCTCAGGTAGGCAACAAAGGTCTCTCAGGACAGACCTAGACCTTGGCCATTATGCCATAGGCAGGGAGCCCTAAGAGGGCCTCGCAGAGGAACAAGGAGCAATGGGAGATGCTGACACTGAAGAAATGGGCCTCACTAGAGGGGTGAGAAGAACTGCTGGCTGAGGGCAGTGTAGGGTGTGTTGCACATCGCCCCAGCACTGCATCCCTCACCTCATTACCACAATCATTCTGCTTTCATATCACAATCATTCTCATTGAGGAAAGAAGAGTCCTGGGCCTCCAAGAGTTCCCATGCAGAGCCAGGTTCTGAATCCAGGTAAGGCCAGCTTCAGGGCCCACATTCTCGTCCCCTCCCCCAAAAGCCCTGCTGTCAGCAGCTAAGCAAGAGGCACACTGTGCCCTGAAGGCAGTTTCTCTGCAAGGCCTGGGTGGGCAGAGCCTCACCTGGAGGTGCCTGTGAAAGACCCAAGGGTTCAGGAGTCAGCCACACATCTCCAGGCAGGCCTTGCTTGTGGGCCCCTTTGAAAAGGCAGACATCGGACGCTCCAGTCCACCACTGAGCTGTGAGATGGCAACAGGAAAAAGGTACTGCCAAGCCCACAGGTGGGATTTTATGAAGAAATGTGCTGCTGTCAAATATACACAGTGGGAAGTGTTTGTTACCAAACAGCTGTGTTTGGAAAGTGGTAACTACTTCCCAGTTAATAGTTCCATATTCGTCAGTGACAACATGGAGTTGCGTCCCCCAGGTCTGTGAACAAGCTGTTGCCAGCATAGCAAACACCCCAGGTCTGGGCAGAGCCACATGCAGCCCCCAGGATGGCATGCCCCAGAGCAGCAGGAAGGTCTTAACTCAGGCTTTCAGGGGAGCTAGGTGTTAACAACCTGTTTTCAATTTGGTGGTGGTAACTGGTTTCTGCGTGAAGCAAATACAGGAGCCAGTGGGAACCACCCCAGCAGCATATTCAGGGTCTAGGATGAGCTCAGGGGCCCGAGGCATTCCATTTCTGAGAACCAAAGAACTCAGCCTGTGAATACAGTGAACAGAAAAGCTGGCAGAAACTGAGGCTGATGGCTATGGGGGCGTTATCTGGGGATACTGACATGAGCAGTGCAGCCCAAGGCAGCCTCCATCCCTGCTACTGGGGATGGCTGGGTCAACTGGGCCACCTATCCTGGAGCATCACAGAATGACCAAAATGACCTGAGGGGAGGGTCACTTATGGAAAGAGCAAAATGGCAAACTATTGAGTGTGGACAGGGCATGGGGGACAGTGCAGCAACTGGGCCAGTTTGAGATTGTCTGGGGCTGATGTCTGGCTCTGTCATTCAGCTCTGTGTGACTCTCAGTCCAGGTTCCCAGATGCAAAGTGGAAAGGGCATGATCCCTGGAGTGCCTGGCGTCGAAAGCACACAATCAACAGGGCATGTGCACTAGAGTTGGGAAGAAATACAGGCAGGGCATCTTAAGTCCAAATATCTGAAATCCAAATTGTTCCAAAATCTGAAACTTTGGTGCTTAAAGGAAAGATCATTGGAGTATTTTTGTTTTGTTTTGTTTTGTTTTGCTTTTTTGAGATGGAGTTTTGCTCTTTCACCCAGGCTGGAGTAAAGTGGCGTGATCTCGGCTTACTACAACCTCTGCCTCCCCAGTTCAAGTGATTCTCCTGCCTCAGCTTCCTGAGTAACTGGGATTACAGGTGCCTGCCACCAAGCCTGGCTAATTTTTGTATTTTTAGTAGAGACAAGGTTTTCCCATGTTGGCCAGGCTGGTCTCAAACTCCTGACCTCAGGTGGTCCATCAGCCTTCCAAAGTGCTGGGATTACAGGTGTGAGCCACCGTGCACAGCCTCATTGAAGCATTTTGGATTTCAGATTTTTCGCTTAGGGATGGCTAAGCCAGGTAGGTATAATGCAAATATTCTCAGATCTGGAAAAAAGCCAAAATCCAAAACCCTTCTGGTCCCAAGCATTTTGTATAAAGAATACTCAATCAGTGTTACAGCTCTTCTAGAATTTGTCTAGCATGCTTTCTGGTTTTTGCTGGAAAGCCCACCTCCCCTCCAAAAAAAAGAATACTCAACCCGTACTAGATCCAAGATAGCAAATTTTAGGGTGGTGGAATTATGGTTACCTCCCTCCGACTTTTCTTTAATTTTGACATAAATACTACTTCTAAAAAATTTATCAAGAGAAGAGGCAAGCTGTAATAACAGCATTCTGTGTCTAGTGCTGAGCTAAGCACTTTACATGCACTGGCTCCTTCAAATTCAACATAAAGCCATTTACCGGGGAAGTGGAGGCTGGGTGGGTGGGGCCTATATCGCCACTCAACTCTTCTCCACCCAAACCTGCTCTTTCACTGCTTTCCCTTGCACAAGTGCCAACTCCTAATAAACATTTTGTACCCAAAATTCCACCTTCGTATCTGCTTCTGGAGAAGGTAGTCTGTAACAGGATGGGGAAGGGTCTGAGCTCACTACTAGAAAACACCAGATCCTGGTCAGAGCTAGCTGACCACAGCTAGAGGAGGCTGCATGGCTGCCTGAGGAAGCTTTTGAACAGAGGGACACCAGAGGTGGGGGAGGAAAGGACATTGGTTACTAGTGTCTATTCCACTGATGTGTGTGTGTGGGCTCTTGTAGTGGGCTCTGCTGCTCCCAAAAGAGGGAAGGGGGAAAGTTCCCAAAGCAATGGTGGGCCCAACAGGGTTCATATCAGCCATTGCCCCTCAGGCCCAAAGATAGCTTTAGCAGTGAAGACATGCTGGTTGGGGTTTATTAAGATCCAGGTCCACCTGAGTGCAGAAGGCCTGGGGCACAGAGGTAAGGTCCACTGCCAAGGGCAGTCTGGGCAGAGAGCAAGCCAGGCTCCAGTGTGGCACCAGCAGCCAGAGGAGCTGGAGCTAGCTGTCATTTACCAGCATGCACTGCACCCTGAACTATAGACCAAAGCCTCAGATGAGACTCCCTCCCTCTCAGACCTGTGTCGACTGCTGTACCCCGAGGAAATCAACCAAGCCACGTGAGCACGCTGGTCAATGTGGGGACAGAGCACTTACCTTCTTGGACCCCTGTATCTAATCCTCCAAACAGAATTCTGTGAAGTACCACTTCTTGCACATAGCCAATGCCAAGCCAGGACTCATCTCTTGGCCAACTGTCCATTCTGGTTCTTCAAACATTCCACAGAGAATGTTGGAGGGAACCCACAGGGGACCTCTAGGAGGAGGACCTGACTGAGTCCTCACAGATAGACCCTAAAGGTCACCCCTGCTTGCTCAGCACACTTGGCCCTCCCTGGCCCTTGCCTACACTGATGTCAGCCCAGAATGGCCACCTTCCTGGGCTTCTTGCCCTGTCTGGGTACTCTCCCTTCTAGACCAATGCTGTCCCCTATTCACACTATAGGTCTCAGCATAAAAGGTGTCTTTGTGGCATCCCATAATTAAAGAAAAAAAAAAAAAAAGGTGTCTTTGCAGAGGCACAGCAGCACCCTCACCCCTCTGTGCATCCCGTTATTTTCTCTCTGGTATTGGTCAAATGAGACTTGCCTTACTCATCTGAATGTTTTTATTTTTTATTTTTATTTTTGAGACAGTCTCGCTCTGTCACCCAGGCTGAAGTGCAGTGGCACGGTCTCGGCTCACTGCAACCTCTGCCTTCTGGGTTTGAGCAATTCTCATGCCTAAGCCTCCAGAGTAGCTGGGACTACAGGCGTATGCCACCATGCCTGGCTAATATTTGTATTTTCAGTAGAGGCAAGGTTTTACCACATTGGCTAGGTTGGTCTCGAACTCCTGACCTCAGGTAATCCCCCCGGCCTTGGCCTCCCAAAGTGCTGGGATTACAGGTGTGAGCTACCACGCCTGGCCATCTGCATGTTTTAAAATCTGACCCCTCCTTAGAATGTAGCTCCAGCAGGCAGGACAACAACCAGGACATTGCCCAACAACTCCTGTGTGAAGGAAAAGAAAGTCACCCCTACTTTAGGCCCTGCCCAGGCCACACCACCTCCACAAATCTAAACACCAGCAGAAGAGGTCTGGCTGGCAAGTCCCTGGAAGCGCTTAAGCCTGGGGCAGCTGTTAAGGATCACTACATCATCTGCTTTCCAAAAAGAGCTGGAGGAGGTTGTCAGCACTCAACCCCCATGAAGCAGAGGCTGTGAAGATGGTTCTAGCAGCTGCACCAGAGAGAAGAGCCCAAGGGCAGGGTATGGTGAGGAGGCCCCTGCAAGATGCAGCTGGAGATATGGGGCCTGGGGCAAACAAGGCCGGAACAGAGAGTAGGCAGGGCCCCTAGGGCACCTGGAAGAGAGGCATATTCTTGCTGAGATGATGGGTCAATGGCAGGGGCAAGGGAGCACAACATCAGAGTGTGAGTCACTGCATAGCCCTCACAGGAAAGAGTGATGAGCCTATGGACTCTTATCCCTTCCACCACAGCCTACCCCTGAGGCTGTGCGGCCCCCTACACCTGTTCTTCCCTCCATTCCTGGCTGTGACCCTGGGTCCTCACCACTGGTTCCCTGGGAAGTTGGCCTACTCCTGGGTCTGGGCCTGCCTCCTGCAGCTCTCTCGCCCATCCCTCCCATGTGCTGGTACTATGAAGCTCCAATCTGTCTTAGCTTTGCCCACCAACCTTCAAAGATGCCTGCCTGTCCATGGAAGAAGATCCAAGCCCGCTTGTCCGGGCAGTCCACTCACCCGGTGGGTCTTGCTGTAGGTGTAGAGGAAGGCCAGCCGGTAGAGACTCTTATAGTGTTGGGGGAAGCGGCTCAGGCACAAGCGGAAGGAGGCGATGCACTGCTCTGTGAGAAACTGCCGCTGCTCCTCAGCACCAGCTGGCAGTCCCTGGGGGAAGGCCACTGGCTCCCCTGCAAGGTCCCCTTTCTTCTTCCCATCCCACAGGGTGGGTGTGGATGCTGAGGGCTTGCCAGGGATGCAGGCAGAGGTCGGAGGTTCTGCAGCAGGCTTCTGGACACCTTGCTCTGCAGCCCGGAAGTCTTCTGTATTCTCCAAGCACTCCTCGTTTTTTCCTACAGTTGAGAAGAAGGAAAAGAGTCACCCTGGTTTTAGGCCCTGCCCATGCAGTGGTCTACCACCAGTGATGGAGGAGCCTTGGTGGGGTGACCGGGTATGGCTGGATCAATGCCTTTGCTGAGTGGGTTCTGGACCCAGCAGCAGCAGTAGACACAGGGCCCGGTGCTGGCTCTGCCTCAACTGAGGTCTCCCGCTCTGTGAAACAGGCTGTCCCAATTGGCATGCAGTGGGGGACCCGGAGGCTACAGAGAATGGGAGTTATGGGCTGGGCTCTGGGTCTTCCCCTCTGAATGGTGACACAAGCTGTCCCACCTCTGGGGCTGGGGCATGGGGAAGCAACCCACAAAGGGCAGGTGTTGCCACCACCATTATTGAATAAAACACAGCCAGGAGAGGGCTCACAAAGTATCACATCTGCTCCTGTGCTCAGTGCTCAGCCCACTGCCTGCCCAACATCCCTCTTCAGAGTTGCTGCTGCTGTGTGTGAGCCAAGTGCTCCCATATGGGCCCTCATATGACATGAGCTCAGCTCCTGAACACCCAGCCTTGCTCCACCAGGGACCATGGGGCAGCAGTTAACATCAGGAGAGCCTAGGCTGGATGGTGGGGCTGCAGGGCTGGCCTCAGGATGATGACAGTGGCCTAGGTCATCTTGAGCTAGACCCTGAGCTGCAGGCTCCTTGGCTACAGAAGGAGAAAGCTGTCTGGCCGGGAGGGTGGGACAGATGGAAGGGGCTGGGGAACAAGGGACAAAGGCAAGGGGTCTTGTGGCCTGTGGCTCCTTAGACACCCAGGAACATGGCACGCCCTGTGCAACCTGCCTGGAGGAGGCCAGAGAAGCAGCCAGCAGCAGCAGCTCTCAGGTGGTGTGCTATGGCTGAGCCCTCTCCCTACTGTAGTATTGGCCTGGAGACAGCTGGGGCCTGCTGGAGCAGGGCCGAGTGGGCAACGACCAAGACCCCCAGTTCCTCACATGCTAAGTCAAAGCCTATCTGCAGACATCAGGTGTGTGGCCAGCTTGTCCACCATCACTGTTATCGTTGAGGAAAGAATTTGAGCAGTCACTCCCTATACTGCCCTCAGCCACCTGCCATTAGTGTGACCTTCCCTCTCTGCTCCCCTGCAGCCCAGTGGACCGCCTCCCTCAGTGTCCTTGCCTCTCCACCATCACTGCTTCTCCTGGAGCCATTGCCCTTCTCCCTCCCCTGCATCACTGCCCCCAGTGGTGTTTGCAAAGAGAAGCCATAAGAGCATCTCCCCTTCCCCAGGCCCAGAGCCACCCACAGGCTGTCCCCTCCCCCACCCTTTGAGATGGCCGGAATGACTGAGTGCCCAGAGGTCCTAGCTCCTTCCACACTACACTGTCTTCTCACGTGAGCTCAGGAAGCTGCCTACGTACCACAGCTTAGGGCTGGCACCCATCTTACAGGGGATACCATCACTTTATTCAAAAACGTGCCAGGTTTCTAATGTGTTCAAAACATGGCTCACCAAACAGTGTAAGCCATGACACTGGGAGCTGCCCTGTGCTAGGCACGGGGAAGACAGAGGAATCAGATGACGATGCAGGCCTCTCAGTGGTTCACATCAGGCACGGAGAGCTTGGACACAAAGACACACAAGAGCACAGTTTTTATGGAAACCAGGCAGGTGGTCAAGAATTCAGCCAGAGATCTCAGAACACATAAAGAGAGAAGAAAATAGCAATCCTAGACTGAGTTAAAAACCCAGCTGCAAGGAGGACCTGCTTGGAGAGAGAACTATTCTCTTTTCTCTTTCTTTTGCCTATTAATAGGCTGTGCGTGGTAACTCGCACCTGTAATCCCAGCACTTTGAGAGGCTAAGGTGAGAGGACTGCTTGAGGCCAAGAGTTCGAGACCAGCCTGGGGCAACATAGCAAGACCTCATTTCTACCAAAAAATTTTTAAAAATTAAGCAGGTGTGGTGGCACCTGTAGTCCCAGCTACTCGGAAGGAGGATCTCTTGAGCTCAGAAGGTCAAGGCTATAGTGAGCCACGCATTCCAGCATGGGCAACAAGGTGAGACCCTGTCTCAGAAACAACACCACCACCACCAATCAGTTACTTAGGGGTCTGGGTGGCCTAAGTGGCCCAGGAGAGATGGTGTGAGCTGCCTTATCCACAGCATCCACTCCCACTGCTGAACAGGTCACAGAGTCATCCACTTCCTTACTGGAAGAAAGAAGGTCAGAAATGCCAACAGGACCACACCACATTTCCCAGCCAGGATGTCCAATTCTACCGCTAGCTGCATGAAGACAAGAAAACTTTCTAACAAGAGAAAGCAAGTGAAATGTGTGCACTGGACACTCCAGCCTAGGCCAGTGTCTGCTGCTGGCAAGGAAGACTGGCTTGGAATGCCTGTGGTGCATGTGCCAAGGCCAACAGAGCACAGAGCACAGGAGCCATCTGATCTACAACAGCCCATGGAGGTCCTAGGAAGCATGAGGCACAGACAGGCCTCTAGCTGAGCCTCTAGACTGATATGTACTGATGGCCCAGTGAACTCAGGGGGCCTCGTTATAGAAGAGCCTGACCTGCAAGTGGCTACACATCTTGGCAAGACACCAACAGCTGAGAGTCCCAGGCCAATATGTTCTAGCAGAGATCTCAAGTCAGTCTCTTTTGCCTTCTGAGGTCCTCTTACTCAAACTCTCCTAAGCTGAGAAAAGAGCCCAGTAAGGGTGCTCTCCACAAAGGGTGGGCAGGCAAGATGGGCAGGAAGCTGGGCACTGGCAGGTAGGTCAACTGCCCCCAAGGCAGCCTCCCCTGACACAACCATTTATCACCCTGTCTTGCGTGTGGTACACAGGCATGGTCAGTAGGCCTCTACTTGACCAGGAATGGGCAGATGCTATTCTGGCATGCCCTTGTGTCCACTGCCTGGATCACAACAGGTGGTTGTCAACTCTTGCCTTCAGAATGATTTGGGTTTTACCCTCTTGCCTTCAACATGATATAATAGAGTGGGTTTGTGTTTAAGTGATCAAACTGTGAGCAACTTTCTTCTCAAATAAGTAAGTCTTTACTCTTGTCACTTTCATATTTTACACTTTTTTTTTTTGAAGCTCTACTCCTTGCAAAGGTGAGCTTCAGCTAGCTGCATCAGTCACTTCTGGGAAAGGCTCTCTCCTTAAGGCACCTCAGTCAAGGCCAGAGTGGAGAAAGACAGCCTCTGGAGAATTAAAGAAAGGAGGCGGGTCCTCAGGCAGTGTGACAGCATGTGCCTGCTAGACATGGTGGGAGGGAGCGCATCTTGGTGCCAGGCAGGATGTGGCTGTCAGATCTGTTTCTGCTTCCCCTCAGTGCAGATCTGAACCTGTTGTGCCCCACTGCTTGATAACAAATACAAAACGCATGAGTGAGGGCCTGCACCCCACAACATTAATGATGGAAGAAGCAGCAGGCTGGTGGCTAGACTCTCTATGAGGGTGTGCTGGGAAGACAAGAGGTGTGGAGCACACTTGAGGCCCGCACTCAACACTGCCTAAGCGCTGCAGGCCTGGCTTTCTGCAGGGAGGCCAAAGGTTGCTCAAGTACTGCAGGCTGTGATGGCCAGGCTGCTACCCAATGGTGGAGCCAAGGGGAGTACATGTTGAAGACCACCACTGACCAAGACCAGGTCTGGAGGAGTGCTCTGCTCCCAGAACTGTCTGCTGGCAGTGGGCTTGGGATGCATTCCCAGCTCTATCTGCTTTCCCAACAGGAAGTTCATCAACTTCACCACCACGGTTACCAAAAAGCCAGGCTTACAGAGGAGGAACACGGCCATGGAAGCAAGAGGTTTCATTTCATGCTTATCAGCTATTGTGATGACATTTGGTTCTACCCTAAGTTTCTTCACCAACGGCCAGCCCCACAAACTATCTGCTTAAACCACTGGCTCTAATGGAAGGAGGGAAGAGGCAGGACACTCTTCATGAGTCTAGAAGGGCCTGCATAGGCTGTGCCAGACCAAAGTCAACTCGCTCTTTGCTTTGCTCCCCTAACACCCATGTCCCCCTCCCCATGTAAGGCGGAGAGAAGCTCATGATGACAATACCAACCACAGCAGTCACTGCTTGACAGGCCACAGAGCACACATGGTAGGTCTTGTCCGAGAAGTTTAAAAAGTCTCATTTTTAAGACCAGAGATGCTGTATTAGAGTGTTAAGAGTATAAATTACCTTTCTCCTTCCCATTCCACACTTCCTACAGTGTGTTTATGTCAGTTACAGAATGTCAACATTGGCTGGTGACAGCATAGTGACTGCCTGGTAAGAGAGTGGGGTAGTGGCTTCATCTCTCAACGAGGACCAGACACAAGTAAATCCACCTGGTCCATTCTGTGACCTCTTATCTGGTGTCTCTACCAGGTGTCCCCTAATGGGGGCACTTCCAACCTACAGGGGATGTGGCCTCATGCCCTTCTAAGGCCAGCCAGGGGAGGCTAGCAGGGAGCAGAGAGCTGGGAGAGGTCTTCCCCAGCATGGATGGCTCTGGCCCACTGCCACATCTATGTGTGAGCTCTCATCCAGGGCTTGCTCTGGGACTTCCTGGGACAAGGCTGGGGTCCCTCAGGGAGGCAGGTTATCACCAATGTTTTTCCCTGTCCATCCACCCAACCTGGAGAGGTAGCATGGGGTAATGGTTAAGGGTGCAGACTGACAGGGCAAATTCTGGACCTTCTCTGAATCTCGAGTTCTTCAGCTATAAAATGGGAATAGTCATTATGCTTTTTTCCTAGGGTGCTTGGGAGAACCAAATAAATTAGCACAGTGCCCAGCACAGAAAAGAGTATGGGGCTAGGTTGTTATTATTGTTTGGAAAACACCTGTAAGCCCTGGCCAGAGTAAGAAAGCTCTGAAATCTACAGCTGACCAGTCACAGCTCAGAGTGGGGCCAGGAATGCCCCAGTCTGCCTGTGATCTCCCAGTAAGCCCAGGTGAAGGGCTGTGCCAACTGATTTCTACAAACGGGGCCTGGGGCCCCCAAGGAGAGATACCACAGGCTTAGATCAGGGCCCTCTGCCAAAAAAAGAGGGAGATTTTTCCTGAAGACCTGATATGATTCAGACTAAAAAAAAAACAAACCACATTTGTGACATTTAGGATCCAAAGACTTTTAAAATAACCATTTATCAAGAAAAAAAACCAGAGCACACTGATGTCACAGACATGGATTTCCCAGGCTGGGCTGTGGGGGTCATAATAACAATAAGAAGCATCCCTAAAGCACATATGGTGCTGGGCTCTGTGCGCACTCTCAGGAGCTGCCTTGCTCATCCTCACTACCCCGGGGTGGGAACTGGGACCATTCCCATCCCACAGGGAGAACAACTAAGGCCCAGAGAGTGAGCAACTTGCCCAGTCAAGATCCCTGGGCCACGAAGCCTTCAGCTCTTCCCAGAATGCCACAGGACATCAAAGTGATTCTAATTCACTGAGTTAGAGCTTCATACCTCTTTCTTCTGTAGCTCCCTGAAGGTCTTTACCCATTGCTCCTGCTTGGGAACTGAGAATGGGCAGCCTCTTCTCTGTGTAGGATTTCCTGGAGCCTTCCAGTAAGCTGGTGGGCTCGTTAAAGAAGTCCTGCGTCGAGCTGGAGTCTGAGAGCGCTACAGCTGTGCTGTCCTGGCTGCGGTCTGAGGGAAGAAAGAGGAAGAGAGGGCAAGAGCATTAACCTACACCACTTCCAACACAGGGGACCTCCCTATGGTGAGTCTCCCTGCCGGTGGCCTAGGGACTGCCTTGCAGGAGATGGCCAGAACACAGCCATTCAACACTGCTGGGCCCAACCCATCCCAGAGGCCACCAAGCCACTCACCAAAGGCACCAATCTTCATGGTCAACCCTCCTGGGGTTCTCCCAAACAGTGGTATTCTGGTAAATGTTTAACAACTGGCTCTCAGGGAAAAAGAAAGCCCTGATTAATAGCACTTACTGATTTCTGTAGTGTAAATGTTCCCACCATGGCAATTTTCAAGTTACCAATGTGCTGTTGCCAAATGTGGAGTTGGGAAGAGATACACAGTAGCCACCATTAGGTAGTATTTCTACCATATAAATATAACAGAAATAAATGAAGTAGGAAAGAATTCAGTAAACATTTTTAATCTGTTGATAAAAGCTAGTGTGATCTGGAAGAACTCTAGATCTTTGGGAGCCACAGAGGCAAAAGACATTTGTACTCACTCACTGGCTGCTTTCTTCGGACCTTCACAGGTGCTCAGGAGAAAGAACGGGGGGGGGGGGCAGGGCAGGGAGGGAAGCTGAGGAAACCTTTCTGGGAGTAGAACAGACCTGGAGGGGAGGAGTGGTTGCTGCCATGGAAAAGATACAAAGCCTACCTGGAAGAACAGAAGCCTTTAGGCACAGAGGTAGGGGAGGAAACATTGTTGCCTCCAGGGTACAGGTGAAAACCCATTGCAGCTGAGGAAGGGAAAAGGAAAAACTTTCTATTCTAAGGGAGGGGCAGGAAATCATATAGGGTCCAAACATTAGAGGTCTCCCACCACCAAATGAGGAGCAGTATCACTGAGAAAGTCCTACCCCTGAGATGCAGGGACATAGAGCCCACCTAAGTCTGAGGCTGGGACCAAGACAACAGAGAACTACCCTGTGTCCCTAACCCCAGGCTAGCATGCACTGAGTAACAAGCAAAGCAGTACTGTGGGGAGAAGGCAAGAGCATGGAGGAGTCCCCTCCCTGAGATGCACACAAAGGCCTAAGGCTGATGGTGGAACTGCAATGTTGAGAAAAACCTTGTGGCAAGCCAGCGCCCCTACTAAGCACAAGGTAACATAAGAGGAATTTGAGTTTGGGTGGTCAAGGCTGCAGTGAGTTATGATGGCACCACTGGGGCACTGAAGGTAACCACAGCAACAACAAAACCCAAGCCAGCTCAATTTCTGACTAGCCTAATTCAACTTTCCCTACTAAAGGCCTAGAAACAAAAGAGAAAGCCTATTCCAGGCATAAATATTACTTATTGCAGTCTCCTCTGTCCTACATGATATCTGGTATTCAATGTAAAAATTGTAAGACACACACAGACAGAAAGAAAAAAGTACATTGTCAAGAGACAAAACAATCAGCAGAACCAGGCTCCCAGATGACCCAGATACTGGAACTACATGTCAGGGAATTTAAAATAACTAAGATTAATATGATTCATAAATATGATTAGTGTGTCAAAGGCCGTAGTAGAAAAGCTGAACAACATGCATGAACAGACAGGAAATTTCAGCAGTGAGATTAAAAAAAAGCAAGAATCAAATGCAAAGGCTAGAAATAAAAAACACAGTAACAGAGATGAAGAATGCCTTTCCCAGACATTGCAGCCAACTTGACACAGCGGAGGAAGAAAAGGAACTCAAAACTTGAAAACAGGTAACTAGAAATACTGAACAGTCTCCAACTTACAATAGTTCAACTTAAAATTTTTTTTGACTTTACAACGCAAAAGTGATATGCATTCAGTAGAAACTACACTTTAAATTTTGAATTTTGATTTTTCCTGAGCTAGTGATATGCAGTAAGATACTCTTACATGAGATATTCAACACTTTATCATAAAATAGGTTTTGTGTTTAATCAGTGCACCAGGGGCCAGTTTCATGGAAGACAATTTTCCACAGACTGTGGGGGTAGAGGGAGATAGTTTCGAGATGCAACTATTCTCAGGCATTAGATTCTTTCGAGGAACACACAACCTAGGTCCCTTACGTGTGCAGTTCACAGTAGGGTTCACACTCCTATGAGAATCTAATGATGCCTGCCATTGATTGGACAGGAGGCAGAGCTCGGGCAGTAGTGCTTGCCTGCCCACTGCTCACCTCCTGCTGTGCAGCCCAGTTCCTTATAGGCCACGGACCAGTACCAGTCTGTGACCGAGGGGCTGGGGACCCTTGCATTAGATGATTTTGCCCAACTGTAGGCTAAGGCAAGTATTCTGAGCATGTTTAGTTTAGATTGAGCTAAACTATGATGTTGGTAGGTCAGGTATATTAAATGCATTTCTGACTTATTTTCAACTTACGATCGTTTTATCAGGAAATAACTCCATTGTAAGTTGAGGAGTATCTGCAATCCAAACCCAGAGAAAAAGAGTAGGCAGGAGGAATCAGAGTAGAGCATCCAAATGATCCAACACACTAACTGAAGTCACAAAAGGAGATGAGGGAGAAACAGGACAGTAGAAATATTTAAAGACATAATGACTAAGAGTTTTCCAAAAATAATGAGAGACATAAAATCACCAAGACTCTCAGAAAACACCAAGCAAGGAAAAGATCCCTCCACACACATTTAAAAAAAAAAAAAAGAATCACACCTAGGTGGACCATTTTGAAATTGCTGAAACCCAAAGATATAAAATGTTGAAGGCAGTCAGAGAAAGACATCAGATACCAAGGAATAAAGTTAAGAATTACAACAGACTTCTCACTAGAAACTACAAATTATCGATAATATCTTTAAAGTGCTGAAAGAATAGTCAACTTAGAATTCTATACTCGGTGAAAATATCTCTAAAAATTGCACAAAAAATAAAGTTCTTCTTTATTCCCCCAGGGCAACAAAAACCGAGGGGATTCATGACCAGATCTGAGTTACAAGAAATGTTAAAGGTAATTCTTCAGGTAGAATGACTATGAAGCCCGACAGAAACTTGGATCTACAGAAAACAATGGAGTTCCCTGAAATGGTTAAAGCTATGGTAGATATACATTCTTTTTATTTTCGATTTTTCCAAAACATCATTGTCTATTTTCTAAAGCAAAAATAGTAGCAATGTATTGTGGGCTTAGAGCATATATAAAAGTGAGTGAATGAAAACAAGAGTGCAAAAGATGAGCAGCTCTTCTACTGCCTATGACATAGTACAGTAACGCCTGAAGACAGGCTGTGATTAATGAAAGGTTTATTTTGTTAACTCTAAGGCAACAATTACATTAAAAAAAAAAAGAGAGAGATACTATAATAAACAGAGATAAAATAGAACTTAAAAAAAATTTCTTTTTTGAGATAGGGACTCACTCTGTTGCCCTTGCTGGAGTAACAATGGCATGATCTTGGTTCACTGCAATCTCCACCTCCTGCCTCAGCCTCCTGAGTAGCTGGAACTATGGACATGCACTACCACACCTGGCTAATCTTTTGTATTTTTAGTAGAGAGGGGGTTTCACTATGTTGGCCAGGCTGGTCTCAAACTCCTGACCTCAGGTGATCCACCTGCCTCACCCTTCCAAAGTGCTGGGATTACATGCGTGAGCCACTGCGCCCAGCCGAGAACTTTTAAAAAATAAAACGGTCTTGAACTTTTTAGACGACTGGCAGTTATATCTCAAGGTGAAGCTCAATAAGCTAGCAATCCAGAGAGCTAAGTTCAAGTTCCTCTTGTGGCATTTACTAGCTAGGAGACCATGAGCAAGTTAAGTCCCTTTCTCACCTAAAAACTGCAACCACATATTATCTCAGAGAGGTCCATGCCACAGTGGCCTCTTGGGCAACACAAGAAGAAAGGCAGACATGGTCCCCCAGGGTCCACCAACCTTAAAGCCTGGTATTGGTCCATGTTTTAGTGCCAATCAGCTGGGTCCTACTGGGAGGGTAGGGATGAGCTGTCTGGTAAGCAAACTTGCAACAACATATACATTTGTTTTGGCTGGATGCAATGGTTCATGTCTGCAATCCCAGCACTTTGGGAGGCCAAGGAGGGAGGACTGCTTGAGCCCAGCAGTTCAAGATGAACCTGGGCAACATGGGGAGATGCCTGTCTGTACACAAAAATTTTTTAAAAATTAGGCAAGCATGGCAGTTACTTGGGAGGCTGAGGTGGGAGGATCACTTGAGCCCAGGAGGTTGAGGCTGCACTGAGCAGTGATCACACCACTGCACTCCATTCTAGCCTGGATAACAGAGCGAGACCCTGTCATACACACACGCCAAAAAAAAAAAAAAAAAAAAAAGGAAAATATAAAGTTGTTTAAAAAAAAGTTGAAAGCCTGGACTCTGGAAGATCTAGGCTGATAGAAATGAAATTCTGCTGTCACCTACTGTCCCTGAGAGCCTCTGTAAATGCCATAATTATTTACCCTTCAGTTTCCATGCATGTAAAACTGTGATAATATAAGCACCCACTTTACAGAACTGTTATGATTACCCTTCCTTCATAGCTGCCTTTGCAATGTCCACTGCCTAGAAACTGATAGATCATCAGTATTAGCTGGGCTGACAGAGCAATGAGAAATAAGGACTTGGGACATGTATAAGACCCCTGAGTGAAAGGGCATGGACCTGATTGGAACCTCTGTCTCATGCCTATGAAAGGCTCTTCCCTGACTTGCAAAGCTAGAATACAAGGCTCCATGAGCCCTGAATGGTGGTTATGAGCAGGCCTGCAGTCCTCACAAAATGTCCCAAACTTGAGTCCCCAGCATGAGGGGATCAAGAAGAGGTGGGGCATTCCATTTGCTGCCTGTGTGTAAAGGGAGGATTGGCAACAGGGACCCTTCAGAGGCCACGTGGGGTCACAGTGGGAGCTTAAGAGTTGGGCTCCCAGACCCACCTTCCCATCCCAGATCTGCCACCTAGGGGTTGGGTGATCTTGGCCAAATGATTTTGCTGCTCTGGGGGTCCACCTTAATGTTTTTTAACATGATTGCCATTGTCTTCCTACCTCTGTCCCTGACATATATGGGGTCCCACAGAGGTGTGGCCTAGTGCCTGGCACACAAGTGACAGCTCAATGACAGCCCTGTAGCATTCAATCTGGCCCTGATAGTGAGAACGCCGCTGGCTCAGACAATGCTGATGAAGCCTCAGTCTCTAAAAGACAGCAGGCCATGCCCCTGCAGTTGAAGTCTCCCTGAAAGACAGGCTAGGGCTGGCTCTCCTCAGCCAGTCTGAGACTAGCTGAAGTCACTGCACAGCTCAGCAGCACATCCTGCAGCAAGCTCCAGGAAGCAAGCCTCGCTGGGATGACTTCACTGACTGGCACGCTGCCCTACAAGCTCACCGGCTCACAGCCTCTTGGGCTCTGGGCCTAAAGGAATTGCCAATCTGGTGGAATCCTAGCTGTGATCATTATGAAAATTAGGGATTGGTTTAGGCAAGTAGATATTTACTCCCAAAGTGCTAACGCCCTCTTGATGCTGCAATGTGAAGGAACCACAGATCCATTCAACAGGCAGTGAAGGTGGCCAGACCTCACCAGGAACTGTGTGGGCAAGAAAGGATGGCATGCTGTGCAGGGGCTTCTGCTCCCGATGAATCACCACCAACTGAGTGGGGAATCTGCTGAGCCTCTTCTTTTTTTTTGAGACGCAGTCCAGCTCTGTTGCCCAGGCTGGAGTGCAGTGGCACAATCTCGGGCTCACTGCAACCTCTGCCTCTTGAGTTCAAGCAATTCTCCTGCCTCAGGCTCCCGAGCAGCTGGGATTACAGACATGCGCCACTAAACCCAGCTAATTTTTTTGTATTTTTAGTAGAGACGGGGTTTCACCATATTGGCCAGGCTGGTCTTGAACTCCTGATCTTGTGATCCGCCCACCTTGGCCTCCCGAAGTGCTGGGATTACAGGCATGAGCCACCATGCCCGGCCCTGCTAAGCCTCTTAAAATAACATCTACAGCAGTGGAGCAAGACAAGTGCAAGCCAAGGGGCCTGGCAGGGACAGAGGGCTGCTGACTGTACTTTGTCAGGCCTTTCCGGAACCTCTCCGACACAGGTGTGAGAATCTGGAACTGCCAATCATCTTAAAAAAAAAAAAAAAAAAAAAAAAACCAGAGAAGAGAAACTGGTACTGGCCCTGGGGGGCACTGTGGTGATTTTAGATAAGCTCTTGTCTCGGGGGTAATCAAAGTACCTAAGTAGCCCCGTGGAAGGTACTGCTAATGGGGCTCACCACAGTCCTGGGTGCCTCCTGCAGGTCACGGTGCTGGGGTGGGCTGTTGGGGCAGAGATGGAGGGGCAAGGGCTATGTACATGGAGATGAGGTGCCCAGCTGGCCTGTGAAGCAAGTGGGTGGGGGAGGTGCTTGCCAAGGTTTCTGCCCACTCCCAAGGGTGCGGCACCACAGGAAGGAATCCAGGGACATGTTATCTCTTTAAATGAGAGCCACCAAAAGGGACTCAAGGCCCAAGGCCCACTTTCTGCTCCTTTCAGGTCTTGTGTGTCTGAAAGGGTTGGCACAGCCTATTTAAAATGACCCTGATTTCAAATACTAAAAATCAATCCAAGGTTTCACACAAAGTTTCAAGCCAGTCAGACTGAAAGAAAACCAAGTTTCAATTCTTTCACATCAATAGGGCAAAAGGAATGAATGAAAAAGCTCTTAAAGAATGGCTCTATCTACCAGGGCAGACAGTGCCCCAGTCCCCATTCCTCCACTTCCAGGGAAGCAAACCTTCTCTGGTATAGCTACCTGAAGACCTCGGAGAGGCCACAGACAGACGACAGACACAAACGGTGGGGTAAGTTTGCCAAGAACATCGCAGAGCATATGAAAAGGACCCTTATCCTGCCAACAGCTGGGCTGCTGTGGATGGGACAGCTCAGGGACTGGGTGAGTCAAGGTAGGGAGGACAATGTGTCACAGTGCTGGGAAGAAGCTCTTGGAGAACAGGACCCCCTGGAGTTGGATGAGCTGGGAGGGCAGGCAGCAAGGAGGGTTATTTGGACTGCGGTGTGTAGCCCAGAGCCACTCCGATTCCTGAAGCAGGAAGCCCTTACCCTGTGAGGTCCCTGCAGAAGGGCAGGAGGAGAAGGAAGGATGCCGCTGACTGCTGTCCTCTCCCCACTCCTAGCAGGCCCTTCTGCAAGGTCATCTCTCAGGTTGCTATGCCCACAGCTACGGAAGGGCCAGTGTACCCAGGGAAGGCTTCTGGGAGAAGAGGGTCAAAGGCTCCTCTAGGGTGGGACCCCCATCCATCAGCCATGTACCTTTAGGCAAGGACCAAACCTCCCTGAGCCATACTCCATCTGCTTCCCAGACAGCTGAAGGCAGCCTAGCACCATCATGCACCACTCGCATGCTGCCCACATGCACTGAGGAGTCTTTGAGTGTATGTGGAGAGGGGATTCTGGCCTCAGAAACACAGCCTACAGGCCTCGCTCCAGTCTTACCTCCTCCGTGAAGTTGTCTTTGGGATCCTGTGGTCCTGGGTTCAAATGGACCGACATGCAACTCTGTGTGCTAATGGCCTGTGCTGAGCCCTCAGAGGACCAGCTGGGTATGCCTCTCCTCTGTAGACAAAGGCTGCCAAGCCTGGTGGCAGAGGCATTCTATTCTCCTGCCTTGCCTAATAGAGCAAGGCCAGATGGGAGAAGTCAGAGTCAGGCAGTGCTGGCTCTTGTTCTGCGGAGGGGCTTTGGGGTGAGGAGGGGTTCTGGGCACCCTGGTTCTGAGGCAGAGCAAGAGACAGATGGAAAGCCTCTTTGATGAAGGACAGCCAGACTTAGCCTAAACATCCTATGGGACTGGGTGGAGAGGGGCTACCAGAGAAATAAGTACCCTGGATGGAACCTCCAGGGACTGTCCACAGTCCAGGCATCTAGCCTTGAGTCTCAGGAGCTGAGAGCTGATTTCTTTAGGGAGCTGCTTGGAGGCCAACAGCAAAGAAGACTGGCACTAGCAAGCAGGCTACAGGCTGGCCTTGTTCTTTTTTTCAGAATGTTCTTTTAAAAATCTGCCCACACAAAACCTGCTCATACTAATTAATATTTGTGGCAAGATTATAAATATTTGATCGTTATTGTTAATTACTGGAATGTTTCATGTCTATGCATCTGGGCCATGCCAGCCTTCCCTCTGAATCCTTAGGGGGATGTGCATCTGCCAGCCAACTGCTTATTAAACTGCCTCCCTCTAAGCTCCAGAATCTTCCACTTCCAGGGTGGGATTTGCAGGATCAACTGTAAAGGAATGACAGCTGGCGATGCAGAGGGAAAGAGACCTGGCTCAGTGACAGATAGGCTGCCTGTCCTCACTCAGTGTAAGAACAGACTCTGTGTTCTGAGTCCTTGTTTAAATCTGACTCAGCTCAGGTCCCTTGGACAGTCCCAGGATTTCCAGGCCAGTCTAAAAGAGCTCTTCAGTTACAAGGTACAAGTTTCCAGTGTCTCCTCAAGTGTGTTTCCTCCATGTGCTCCAGCAGCAAGACTAGAAACAGCTCACAGCCATTTGTTCCATCAGCTCGGGGCAGTAAAAGCCTGAGGAAGAAGATGCATGGTTGTGCTACTGCAGCAGCTCTGACTAATGCTCCGGAAAAGACCACAAATGCCCTGCTAACTAGGAAACAAAGGGTTTCTAAGAACTGTAAACTTGGGTGGAATTAATATTTTGAGAAATTTCTTGACTAGACAAAACCTGCCTCATTCAATCTTGGCCAACCACAGGGAAAGAACACATCCACCAAAAGCAGGGCTGGCCCTGGGAAATGGGGGTGCCCATGTCAGGCTGAGGAGACTGGACAGATGCCAAAGAAAAGTGATACCAGAAACCTGGGGGTTCCTGAGAGGGAGGCAGATACACAGCAGACAGCAGGTGGGCACAAGGGCATCATGTGGGGGGCCAGGCTGTACCCCTTGCCCATTCTTTGCCAGTGCTCAGAGGTGAGGGCGAACAGAGCACTGCCAGACACCTCAAAGCCCTGACATGTACAGACACAGTGCTGCCCCAAGGGGCCTGATGCTCAGAGACCTCATCATGCACCTCTCATCCTGTCCTCTGAGCCAGGAAAGGCACCGACCAGGGAGGCCTCAGGAGGCTTTAAACATTTTCCTGACCAAAGGCAGGTGAGCAGCCCCTCTTGATACAAATGCCAGAAGAAGAGAAGTAGCTCTGTAAGGTGTGAGGCTGACATCCCCCAGCCATCTAGTGAGCTTCCCAGGAAGGCTCTTCCAAGGATGTTGGGGGGAAAATGTGCCTGCCTTAGAGCCCAGAGGGAGAGATCCTGTGGCTACATCACTCTCCCTGCTGCCCACAGGAAACAGCCCAGCCCTCTGAGCCCAGTTGCTTTCCCAAGCTCTCTCATCTCAGTCTCTTTTTCATCCACCCCAGTCACCTCAGTATCCAAAAGCTGTAGGACTCTCCAAACTCCATGTCTTTGTCCCAATTGCCTTTCCCCCAAAATGGGCCCGCAGGCCTCTCTAAAGACTCACCTTCTCCAGGAAGTCCTCCCAACCCACCAAACCCCAGAGCCTGCTCCTGTCTGCCAGCTCATGGCACTCTTCCTTGGCACCAACTACTGTCCCATGATACCATGGGACATCAGATCCAACCTGGCAGCAGAAATCAAGGCTCCTTTATCTTGACTTTCCCTCTGGCACCCTTTTCCATGCCTGGCACACAGTAGATACTCAATAAATGCCATGACCATCTATGGCCTAAAGAGGTTTTCAAAAAGTTAAGAATGAAGAAGAGAACAAAGGAGGTGACTGGCTCTTCCCTGACAGCCTCCCCTGTCCCCTGCCCCTGTCGGGAACAAGCAGAACAAACTGAACCCTACTTAGAGTCTCTCCCACTTTGAGAAGGTCTGTTTAGGAACAGCTTTCCTACCAGAAAACTGACCTCCCCTTAGCCCTAGGAGGGTAGGCCACTGAGCAGAGGCCAGGCCGGGCCTGCCCTTCAGGACTGACTGCCATTCACAGCTTCCCGCCCTACATAGCCTGGCCCTGGTGGGCTGCAGACACAGGACCCACCTCAGAGCATCAAGGCTACTGTGCACAATTTGCATTTTTATACACTTATCCTAGTAAAGATAATTTGGTATGTTAGAGTCTATTGCCTTTGTTATTTTTTTTAAAGCAAGAAAGAGCAAAGCAATGGAAATATAGGACTGGGCCACCTGCTGGAGGTGCAGGCAGGCGGACAGTGGAGGAGAGGCCACCATTACATCTGCCTCTGGCCAGAACTGGGAAGACAGGCCATCAGCAGAAGCCAAGCACATCAAACACACTCTCCAAATCACAGGACCAGCAGACATGAAGGTGATCCTGGTCACAGGGGTAGCAGGGAGCCGGACTGAGGGCTGAGCATGCGGGTCTGCGCTGTTCCCTGAAGCGAGCCGTGACAGGTGCAAGCAGAAAGACAAAGCCTGGAGAACAGAGTGTGGTCAGGGTTAGGGGAAGCACGGGCAATATTGGTGGAGGCAGCATGGGGCGAACAGGCGAAGATGAGCACAGACGGCACACGACACAGACAGTGACAGCATGGAGGTTGAGGATGGATGGCCACAACGGGGGCTTGGCACAGGGCACCCTGGGCTCTCCAGTAAGGCCCACACCCTACAACCTGGGGCTCAGGGCAGCCTGAGGCTCCTCAGTGGCTCTGTCCATGCTGTCAATGGGACTATGTAGGCACCACCACCCTTGGTGGATACCAGCCTCCAAAGGCTCCCACTCTTCTGACCCTGGCTGCTCCCTCTTTCCAACCCCTCAAGGGAAACACCAACATACCCCTCGGGTCTTGGCTAAGCTTTGCCTCCTCAGGAAGACCTCTAACCCCACGAAGAGGGCACACGTTTCTCTGCGATGAGCAAACCCCACCTCTCTGGTGCTGGCATCAGTTGGCCCCAAAACCTCAGCTATATAACCAAAGTGATTTGCACCAATCTCCTCTACAGCAGGGACCAGTGCTTTTCTATGAACCTCACACAGCACTGATGGAACCATCTGGATAGGCATGGCCACAGGTTGGCCAAAGACCCTAGAGGAGGCTCAGCCCCAGACTTACCACAGCACAAGGCTTTTGACTTGAGGCCTTTTCTGGCTTTGGCGTTCTGAGGTGACATGGAGCACGACAGGCAGAGAGCAAGGATTTTAGTCCAAGAGAGCCACTACAGACACAGGCCAAAGGGGGACTGAGCCAGGCCAAGTGACAAATCAACCCATTCTGTAATGGCCAAGTTCCCTGGGCCCTCTGCTGAAGGGCAAGGGAAACACACAGATTCAGTCTCTGGCAGGCTGGCTAAGCACAGGCCTTCCTAGTAACAGCCTCACCTCTGGCCAGGGGTGGAGGGAGATTCAGACCCACTCTCTCTTGGCTCCACCCTGACTATAGTAGGCAGTTTTGGATGAGTGCCTACCTGCCCTCAGCTCCAGTTCCTCTTGGGGAAACAAAGGCATGGCCAAGCCTGCAGGGCAGCTGTGAAGATAGAGACATGCTACTACCCTGCAGGCACCTGCCCAGAGCCCAGCACACAGCAAGCACACAGTACTGAGTGGTAGGGCATAATTACACACGGGAACGAACACACACACACACGCGCGTGCGTGCACACACACACACACACACACACACACACACACTATACACAGGGTAGGGGTAGAGGTTTTGTTCAAATATCTCCTTATGTTGTTTGAACATGTGTAAAGAGCAATCACTGGGAGGCCCTTGAAGGTCACAACGTACTCCTCCGGTCACTTTGTTTTCCTAGTCAGGAAGCTTCAACACTAAGGGTTTCAGCCCTGTGGGCAAATTCTAAGAGACTGATGGAAGAGAGACGTTAGGCAGGTGGGAAGCACAACCAGCCAGAGCTGCCAGCAGCACAGCCTGGGACGAAGCTTCTCTCTCTGTTATCTCTCTTGCTCTCTTTCGCAGCTTGGCCAGAGGGCCCCTCCTCAGGTCAGCTGTGAGTGCCCTCCTGGCTGTTCTGAGAAGGGCTGGCTTTGACACCAGGCTGTGGTACAGTCAGAGTGACCTGAGGGGCCGATTCCAAAGGCGTTTCACTAGAGTTATGCACAGGCTGCAGGATGCTTCCCATCCTAGTGCAGGTGACATAAGGTTGCAGGTAAGGGTAGTTCAGAGAACAAATTTGGGTCCTATGAAGCAGCTATTATCAAATGTTAGGGAACCTACATATACCTGGAGCTATTTTTCTAAATCTTTTCTAAATCTTAAACCAAATCAGAATTGACCCTAGCTGATTTCTGGTTTTGAAGCAAAGGCATACTAATGTGGAAAGGGAGCTCTAATGCAAGGTCTCCTAACCATGCCCAAGGAAAGTCCTGATGCCTGACTCGCTCGCCCACTACTGGCAAATATTCTGTGGGGGTGGGAAGCTGGGATCCAGAAAGCCCCATGCCCAAGCCCACTGAGAAGCTGCTGGCTGCTTCAGAGGACACTACCTGCACCTCTTGTAAGGCCATGCCACTGGCTGGAGAGAGTTGAGGTGCCGACTGAGGGGTACTGGCCCCAGAGCTCAGGCTCTTCCCTCTATGCAGTGCTACCAAAGTCTTGTGCTCACTCCACCAATGACCTGGATAACTTCATATAGGGGGTGGCTACAATGTGCTAGCACTTTGGTTTAATACCCATGAGGAAGACATTACCCCCACTCAACAGGTGAGGAAACTGAGAAGTGAGGTCTTTTGTCCAATGTTGCAGAGCACAATGCAATGGGGCTGGGACTGGAAATCAGATCCTTTGATCAGGGCCTGCTGTGTACTTGCCTCCCTGTCTGACCTCCCCATGACTGCTTCTCCTCAGCTCGAAGTGCCCAGCACCCTCCTGGCAGTACGAGGACTCAGCAGTGGCCTGTAATGAGTGCTAACGCCCCTGTCCTCCCACAGTAGACCCAAGGCTGGTCTCAGGCCAAGAAGCTAAGTGGAAAGCAGGAGCTATATGTTCTTCTCTTAGGAAGGAGAAGTAAGAACAGAGGTGGGCAGTGTGGTCCCCTGAGGCCACCGCCACATCCCCTGACACCAGCAATCTTCTACTTCTCCCTGGAGCCTGGGTCTTCCCCTAGGACTAGCATAGCTGCTGAAAGGGCCACTTTCTAAGATCAAAGCTATTTCAGGACCCCAAACATTTTCATGTTGCAGACACTGCTTTCTCTCAGAGGTGAGGCAGCTGAGTTCTGAAAGCACTATGCAGCCAGGCCTGGGCAGAGCACACAGGTGGTCAGTGCGGGGCTGTGAGTGGGCAAAGGTGGGCCATGAGATCCTGATGGCTTTGTATCATTGACAGGAATCACTTTGAAAACATGTTTCTATACAAATATTCAAAACTGTGCAACTGCTGAAACCATATTTGAATTTATTTGTATGGCTCGCTCTGCAAACTTCCAGAACAAATAATTAGCATGCTGGTACCCAGGACCCGTCATGCCTGGTTGTCATGCCTGAGTGATCTACAGTGGCTCACCTACAGCTTCATGCACACACATGTGCCAACATGGGACAGCTGGCAACATGGCCCCCTTTCTGAGGTGCTCCTACCTCCCTCCTTCCCTGCTTCTAGAGGCATACTTAACCCTAATGGGCTAACAGCCCAGCACAGTAGCGCCTGTGGTGTGAACTCAGCGGGAGACTACAGAGCTGCAGAGGACAGTGCTTGAGTTCCCCAGCCCAGGTGCATTTGAGCTGGGCCACATGGCAAGTAGACAACCAGGAAGGGCATTCCTCTCCTGAAAACTTTGGCATAATACTTCCCCCCAGGAAGCAGCTGGCAAAAACTAACTCCCCGAGCAGGAGTTTGCTGCTAGTATGTTTTCTCAATATTCTCAAGAGTAAAAGGTTGGGAACAGGGTGATTAACTTAACTAAGAAAGGGAGAAAGGATCTTAACGGGGAATGTCTGCAGAATTGAAGACTGGAGGGGCAGGTGGGTCAGCTCCTCCTACCTCTGCTCAACACTCTGGGATAGGCAGGGAGGTGCCAACGCTGAGACTGGGAATAATGACACAAACCTTCTGAAAGGTAAGAGACACAGCACACACTCAGATCCTCAGCCTCTCTCAACACGCATGCTGCACATCCAAACCAAACCCAGGAGGGGACACTGCAGTTCTCCTTTCCTTTCTTGAGAATAGCAAATCCTGGCCCCAGAGAAATGGAACACTGGCCCCCTTGTCATCCTTCTCCAGCACTTCTTTAAACCTGTTCTCAAGCCCTACCCACTCGGTTCAGAAAGTTGTGGGCAGATGCCCATGCTATATCCAGGAACCTGAGCACTGGGCAGGGGCCTCAGGAGGGCACTAGAGTGAAGATGGTGACCTCCCACCCCTACTCCAGACCTGCACTGGAACTGAACTTCAAGGCTACCACGGCACCCTAGTGGGCCCATTCTTACTCCAACGAGCCACTTTTATAAAAACCACCTTGCAGGAAGCACAGCCCTGGGACCAATTCTACCCACCTACTAGCATCCCCATGCCTTGGGGAATGCAGAGGAAGGCCTGTTTCCCCAAACCCAGATGAGATGAGTGATATGGGAGTGAGGGGCCAGGTGTCTTTCAGCATTGTCACTACCTCCCAGGACTCCACTTTTAGTGGCCCTCTTAAGTCATCAATTTGGCTTATCCCAGCAAGTACTTGTCACTAGCTTATCACTATAAAAATGAGAGAACATGAAGAAATAGAGCTACAGGCCAGCATGCAAGCCTCCTAATGTTAGTAAGGAATGTGGTTGAATGGTCGCCACCTGCCCCATCCCACATGGGACGGCCACACATATGGTCCCAGGTGACCCCCATTAACAACCTATCTGGATTCTCAGATGTGACAGACTTAGCACTAGTCACGGCCTTCCCTCGGCCGTCAGAAGGACAGAGCAGTAACAATGCGCTGCTGAACAACGCAGGTGTCACTAAGCTGACTGCACCAGGAGCTATTCCAGGAGGTCACAATCTTCTAACTGCCTTCCAAAGTAGCTGTCATGTCCCCATTTTGCAGGTGGGAAAAAGAAGGCTCAAAGGGGTGAGATGCCATAGCCTGGCCTGCCCCTCCCCTGGCTCCCAGGTGGGCAAGCTGACAGGTGGCGACCCTGGGCATGTCTCAGAAGCACAAGAATCACCGTGAATCCATGAGGTTAATGAGCAGCCGCAACATTGCCCGTGTCACCCCAGACCCAGCACCCCCCCTCACCAAAACAAAGCGACAAAATGAGTCGCCCAAGCACCCTCCCCGTGATTGATGTGCCGCACTGGGCTGGCAGTAGGGAGAACAGGGACTGTACCGTCCGGCGTTGCCTGCTGGTGGGGTTTTTTACATTTGACGTAATCGTGGTCAATCGGAGTGGCTGTGTAAGGTGGGGATGTCAGACCTGGGCCAGAGGAGGAGGGGAGGGAGGCTCCGGGGCCCGGCAGTGTCCCAGCTGAAGAGTGGGAGTCCTCGTCCACCAGGCAGGCCTTCTCCCTGTGGGATCAGAGGTTTGGGGCATAGGTCAGAGTCTCCACCTCACATTGAAACAGATGTGTGCTGGTGTGGGTAAGTGCCCTTGCCAGGGCCCGCTGCTCCCATGCACCTCTGGTGGCCCCCGCCCCAACTGCCTGGTGTCACAAAGCCCAGAGTTGCCCTCACAGCAACCACACAGGCTCTGTCTCCTAACTGGACGTTGCCTAATATTTCTTGCAGGGTGCAACCCGCATTTCTGCATCTCAGGCCCCAGGAGGCTCTACAGGGGAGCCAACAAGTCTTTCCTCAGAAGCTCCCTTGCATCTCTCCGTGCTATGTCAATGCCTTCTGTGTGACAGCCTGACAAATTTAACCCCTGACAAATGGTGGGCAGAAACACAGCTGCATTTACTGCATGCTCACACATGTACAAGGATATGTGCTGCAACATAGTTGAGCAGAAACATCAGAAACACTCTACATCCGTACTATGATATAGTAAGTAGCCACTAGAAAGAATGAGGTGAATGGGGTACCATCTCTATGGACCGTGCCCAGACCCACTGTCAGGGGAAAAAGCAAACTCTAGAACAATACCTTCTGTAGTTCATTTTTATAAAACAAAAGAAATCCCACAATAGTAGGTGTGTGTGTAAGTGTTATAAATACAGAAAATGATTTAGGAAATTAAACTGTGAATAGTGGCTGGCTCTTGGAAGGAGAAGAGATCTGTCACATTTTAGTCTACATATACTACCTGAATGTTCTGTAACTAGAATGCATTCATGTATTATTTGTACAATTTAAAAAATGTTAACAGAATTATGACCAATGAAAGTAAGTATCATTGTATGCTGGGGGCCCTTTGTGACTATCAAATGGGTATCTCTAACTTCTGAGCACACTGGCTGCCCACCTGAGTGACCTGCCATGCACAGGCCTGCTATAAGCTGAGGGGCACCCGCTCTGTGGAGCTGGCTCACCTGTGACACACATCACACAGGCTATCTATGGCCAGAAGCAGATAGCTCTCATGCACAGAGCCTGAGTGCAGGCCTCTCTGGCACTAAAATGGACTCCACACAGTGCCCAGCCAGCATCGGTCCCAGAGATGGGGTGAGCTGAGCCCTCCCCTGGCTCCCAGGTGAGCAAGCTGGCAGGTGGCAACCCTAAGCATGTCTTGGAAGCACAAGAATCAGTTAATGAGGTTAATGAGCAGTTGCAGCATTCCCCTTGTCACCCCAAACCAATCTTTCTCCCTAAGACTTGCCCCTGAGAGTAGAGCAGCACCAGGACCTGGGCCTGGAGTGAAAGAAGTCTGGGCTGCAGAGATGACTTATAACCCCAGGGAGACTGGGGTCAATCCAGGCCCACTGAGGGGACCATACCTGAGCCCCAGTTTCTCTGAGCTCTCTGCCACTACAAGAAAAGCCCACACTTCCTACACCTCTCACTGTTTCTCAAGAGAACCAGCAGCAGATGAGGCCTTGGCAAAGACCCAGGGGCAAGAATCTGCAAAGCAAAAACTGACTTCTAACAGTGTTATGCACAGAACATGGCTGTGCCCCAGTGGAGAGGGCAGGAGGGCATCAGCTTCTCCCCAGGACTTGCCCCTGAGAATAGAGTAGCACTACATACGACCACAGGGTAAAAGGACTCACACTCACCCTCTTCTCAGATTCAACATAAATACCTTGGCCCAGCAAATGGGAGTGTTCAGATGGGTCCTAGGGACTTCAAGAGTTTTAGTTTACTGTGTAGCAACCCTCTGAACACCACATTACAGTAAACAAGCCATCTGGGACGCAGATGGGGTAAGCTGCTAGGGGTCACCTAAAGGGTGCTACTCACTTTTCTGAAGCTTTGGGTGTGTTCTTCTCCTCACCCCTGGCGAAGGGTCCTTCTGCAGCTTCCTTCATAAAGTTGACCAGGACCTCTGCACCAACCCCAGAATCGGGCTTCCCCAGGAGCTTCAGGATGGAAGCATGCAGCCGGAAGTACACCTAGGAGAACGACATCTCTGGTGTGAGCGGCCTTCCCAGTTGCTAAGGTTTGTTCCACAAGCCAGTCAGCCACACTGGAAATAGGCCCATGACCAGGGCAACAGGCTGCCCCACATTGCCTGTTTTTGTTAGCTTTTGAATCAGCCATCCTACAAGTAATTTAAAACAAGCTGTGAAAATTAAAATGTATACTGTCAGCATTCCAGCTGAAATGTTCACCCAGTAACTCAGGCACATGGTAGTGAGATGAGAGTAACAACCACTCATTGTGATAACCCTTCAGCTCCGTTCACTGGGCACTGCCTCCCGCCACAGTGCCACTGTTCTCTTTGTGCCCTTCTGTGGGCACCCATAGAAAGTGAGCCTCTACATCTGTCTCCCCATTGAACTCTGGACTCCCTGAAACAAGGACTAGGTTGGATTTCTGTCTATAGCCCAGCCCTTGGGCAGAGCCAGGTACCCACAGGCCTTGAGAACCTCTTCCCAGTGGGTGTGGCAGGGGGATGGGTGGGCAGGCAGCTCATTGCATCCACTGGGTCCTGTGTTTTCCTCCATTTCCTCAAGTCCTTACCACATTCCTCAATTTACAATGGGTGAAGAATTGTCCAAAGCCTCATAGCCAGGAATGCCCAGGGCCAGGTTAAATCCAGGTCTGACCTGACCTTCTCACACAGGTGTGGGTATGATGCAGGCTTCCACCTGTCAGGCACAGTTGGGGGCATGAGGGCTCAGAACTGCTGACATTGTAGGTCCTGGCTAAGCAACCTCCCTCACCCAGGAGAGACACCTGATGGCAACATTCTCAAGGGGGCATCCTAGACAGAGGGGGGCTCACATCCACCACCCCTCCACCTCTAGCCCACCTATAGAGCACAGAGAAATTGGCCCAGCAACTCCATTTTTAGATGAAGGAAACCACCCAAAGCACCCATGCACACTCAGGTGGCCAGACCTGGGGGAGGGCAAAGCCTTCAAGTGGTAAAGTTCATCCAAGTAGTGGTTAAAGTATCTTGAATGAAGGCAAAGTAGCAGAGGAGAATTTTCATCAGGAGATGGTTAAAATGTTCAGAGAAATGTCATTTTTAACACAAGATATACACATGTACCAGCTGACTCAAAGTTACATGGCTACATTGGTTGTGTGAAATGGGATGCTTCCCAAATTAACTATGTGTGCTTGCTCTCCTTGGAGCCAGCATATTGTGCTGGGGGATGGTGGGCCACACATCTGAGGCCTTTGTTCCTCATCTGGACATCGCAGGATGGGACCCCCGGGGCTATCACCCTGCCTGCTCATCTGCTCTATCAGGTGGTAACAGAGGCTAAACCTTGAAGACAAAAACATGGAGAAAAACAGAGTTGACATCATCTTCCTGAGGGTCACATGCAGGTTCAGTGGCTTCCCAGAGGTGCCATGTGAGAACGATGGGCTCGATGGGCATCTGGCCCAACTCCTCTCTTTTCCTGCAAGTGACTTAAAGCAAGTCACATCATTCTTCCGGGCCTTAGTCTTCTTACCCCAAAAGTGGAGTTCTTTCAAGGCACATGCCCCCAGGTCGACAGCATAAGCACTGTGACAGGGAAGGACATGAGACCCAGGGCTGTGAATGGGAGCAGGTAGGCTACTGTTGCTGAGATACATTCAACAGGAAGCTGTGCTTCCACACTTCTCCATGAGCCCAGTGACTATGGCCCCAAAACAGGCAAAAGTTTTTTTTTTCAGACAAGGTCTCTCTGTCACCCAGGCTGACAGCCCCGACCTCCTGGGCTCAAGCGATCCTTCCACCTCAGCCTCCCAAGTTTCTGAGACTACAGGTGCATCCAGCAGGCCTGGTTAATCTTTCATTTTTTTGTAGAGATGGGGGTCTCATCATGCTGCCCACAAGCTTCTGAGATCCCCAGCTCTACATCTGCAACTCCTAGACTCAAGCAATCCTCCCAAAGTGCTGGGATTACAGGCGTGAACTGTCATGACTAACCCAAAGAAGTTTTTTAAAATGAGACTTTATTTTTTTGAGACAGGGTCTCACTCTGTCACCCAAGCTGGAGTGCAGTGGCACAATCTTGGTTTGCCACCGCAACCTCCACCTCCCAGGCTCAAGTGATCTCCCATCTCAGCCTCCCAAGTAGCTGGGACTACAGGCCTGTACCACCATGTCTGGCTAATTTTTAGTAGAGATGAGGTTTCACCATATTGATCACGCTGGTCTTGAACTCCTGACCTCAGGTGACCCACCCTCCTCGGACTCCCAAAGTGTTGGGATTACAGGTGTGAGCCACCATGCCTGGCCAAAATGAAACATTTTTGTTTGTTCACAAAATTAGCAAATATTAAAAAGAGGAGCTCATCAAGATGGCTGAGGGAAAGCAGACATTCTCATCAGTCAGTACAACCACTGGATTAAGTAGCACTGTTGACCAAAATGTTAAATAACCTGGCAATTCCACTTGCCAGGCTGTTCGGACTTTAGCCCTTGGAAATACTCATGATGTGCTTGCTCCCTGCTACAAGTATAAGGAAATGCACTGCTTGTGCCTTGTCATGGCAAGAAGTAGAGACAAAACCAAACCTATTAAGGGGTTGTGCAGACAAACAAATGCCCTGCTAAACTACAGGGCACTAGGGCAGGCAGGGAAGCTCACCACACCTTCCATTACATTTTGTCCAGCAAAAAGGCAAGTTGCAAAATCGTAAGAAAATGTTACTATATATTTATGTTAATAGGAAAAAATCTGGACATACAGGGACATAGCAAACTGTTAGGGATTATGGAAGGGCATACTGGAATCATTAGGGGCCTTCACATTTACACTGCATATTCTTCTGAGTTGTCTGAATCTCTTTAAATACACACACACACACACACACACACACACACACACACACACGTTAATTTTATAATCAGGAAAAAAATCACAAAGGCAGAAAAAAGTAAACAGCAGATTCTGTCCATACTCCAAGAGGCTTGCTGAGGCTTGTGGGACTGGTAGAGACTGTCTACCAGCCTCCGAAAGGGCAAAGCCAGCATACACAGGGCCTCCGGAAGCCTCAAGTCCTGGGCTGAACCAAGCAATCTGGATCTCCACCAACGTCCTTGGTTTTCCTGCCTACAAAATCGACAATCGTGGCTGCCCAGCCTGCCTCACAAGACTGCTGTGAGCAACAGTGAAAGCATTCATCAGAAACACTCTGGAAATCATGAGAGAAAATCCAGGCAGTAAAAAACTGCTCTTTTCTTGAACAATCAGAAGACCCCAAACTGGGGGTCAAGAGAGCAGGCTGCTCATCCTAGCTCAGCCCCTGCCAACCTGGGGTAGCCTGGGCATAGGTTGGGCCTTGGATGTCTCACTTGTACCCTGGAGGCAAGGGTGCCTGCCCTCCTGCCAGGCTACAGAGTGTGAATGTCCCGGGCCCGGGAGATGCTACGTGGCACTGACTATCATCACCAAGGTCAGGTTCTTAGAGAACCTGTGTGTATTAATACAGAAAGATGATTTTCTTCTGAGAGATAAGAACAAAATGGTCACCCTCCCAGAAAGGATGATAAATACCTCTTGGGAAAAGAGAGGGAATGCTGTTTTAATTCAACTGCACATGAAGCTGCTCAACACAGATAAGTTTCCGGCAGGTTGAAGGTGGGGGTCACTGGAACCTTGAGCCCCATCCCCAGGGAGACAGATAAACCCGCCTGCCCCTGCCCTGCTTCCCCACCCACGGCCAGCATGGTGTCACCTCCAGGGCCTCCATGGCCAGCTCGGGTGGGTTGTGGTAATGGATCTTCTTGGGGTAGCGGGCAGCCTCCTCGTGTAGGTAATGGCCAGCCTGCCTGTAGTGCAGCAGGTAAACGGTGGGTGGCTGCTGCTGCTTCTCAGCCACCTTGCCCAGCATGTAGTGGATGAGCCACTCCTCTTCGTCACCATCACCCTCACAGCGGGCTGCTGATGTGAAACAGTGCCTGGCTGTCTCTAGCATGCTGTCACGCCGGCCCTCCATCTGTAAGAAGACCATGAGACTGGGCTAGTCATAGGCCTGAACCTGTCCAGGGATCAGACTTTTTTCCTGTACAAAGCTCTGCTGACCTATTTGCAAATTTATACTCCTCTCAACAACAGACACAGAAATGCTCTCACCATTTCACAGCTGGTGACACTGAAGTGTGGAAAGGCCTAGGGGTCCCTCAAAAGCACATACCAAGCAAGGCACAGAGGACTTAAATTCAGGTTACCTCATGTCAAACAGGGTGCTTTTTTCTATTTTCCCCCTATAGCATCTAACACAGACTCACCTAGCACCCTGCTCCACAGCACTGGAGAGGTCATTTACTAATAGCACCCAGCCCTACAGCACTGAAAAGGACATGCATCCAGCACCCAGCTCCACTGCACAGGAGAAGGTGTGTACCCCTGGGGTACAACAGGACTTCCCACTATCTCCTTTGTGCTCTTTAAGAGAGATGTGGAGTACTTGTAGAAGGGCAAATTCCTGAGCCCCACTCAAGACTCACTGACCAGGAGTCTGCATTTGCAGCAAGCACCTGCAGCCACCCTCTCACAGCCTGAAGGAAGGAAATAGCTAGCACAGAGGGTCACCTTTTAAGAGGCGTCCCAACCCTAGTCAACTGCCAGGCAAACTCATGCCCCCTCATTCCAGAACTCTGGGCTGGAAGCTAGAGAAAAGCCTGGCTATGTGGGCTCACAGCGCTGCTCTGAGAAGCCCAGGTTTCTGATCCCTCCTCTCTGTGGTCCTGGATCAATGGCAGGGAAGCCAAAGCCTCCTCCTGCCTGACCTCAGGGGCCAGTGAGAGGGAAAGAGGCTGCAGGCAGGTTTCTGGCAAGGGCAGCCACTGCAGCCTGCAGGAGGTGCCTCATGTTCTCATCCAGCCAAGTTGAGCCTACCCTTGGATGTCTGTCCAGTGGGTGCTTGTTTATGTGAAAACCCTATAGCAATGGCCCCAGGACTGACATAAGGGAGCAATCTGCTACCCAGTGTTCTGTTAGACACTTCTCAGGAAAAAAAAAAAAAAATGACCACATAGGAATTGAGAGATCACCACTGGGTGAAACACAGTGGAATCACAGTGCAGGGCCAAACATGGGACCAACCAGGTGACTCCACCACACCCCCTCCAAGATGGGACTGTGTAGCAAATGTGCTGAAGTAAAAGGCAATGGCTGAAATGAAGTCCTTCTACATGAGCTACTTTGTAGCTGTGTGACCTTGACCAAGTCACTAGCCCCACTGCCCACCCTGTTCTGCCACTGGCACCTATAACAGCCACCTGGCAAGAAAGAGGGTAGCTGTGAAAAGCCCTGTCTGGGCTGGCATCTAGTACCATGCAGGCCCTTGGCAAGAGGCTGGGCCCCCACCCCTTCCCCATACAGGGCACACTGCCAATGTCCCTGTCCTTATGGTGTGGCAGTCACAAAACCTCAGACAGGAACAGAAGGGGCAGTCATCTAGCGCCTGCTGTGTTTCAGAAGCTCTGATAGACACCCTCTGACTACCTTGCCATCCTCAGAACAGAACAGGCACCTTATTCACCTTGCGTACGGGGTGCCCATAAGAGGGGCTCAGGAGATGGCTGAAGACAGGTGTTCCCAATGAACTCTCACAATACTGCCTTGAAGAAGGAACAACAGAAATGCCAGGTTGCTGCTTCCAGGTCCCACAGCTAGAAAGTCCTAGCTCCAAGGCCTTTCCTCTTGCCTGAGAATTAACATCATGGGGAAAGCATTTGTTCTCCTATATCACCAACTCTGAGGAGTTTGTAGGCAGAAGCTGAAGCACACAGAAGCTTGAACAGCTGTCAACATGTGTCCTGCAGCCCATCCTTAAGACGTAATAAATCCAGAGAGAAAAATAGCAATCAGGGGACTGTGTCCCCATGACACATTTCAGGGTTGGAAGCTGACTCTCCAGAGGTGGAAAGAACCCAGGACGCACAAGGCAGCCCTGCGAGGCAGTTTTTACCACGGACAACTATGGAAAACCTCCCTCCAACTTCCCTCCCTCCCTGTTGGGACATCTGCATTCCTGGTGGATTTCCATCTCCCTCCTACCACCCTAACACTCCTGCAAGATGGCTTGGGAACCCAGTTTCAGGACCTAAGCTTCCTGCGCCAATTGCTTCCAACAGATCACACCAAGTTCAGTCCCAAAGGCTATACGCCTAAGTAGAGGAAAGAACAAGGCAAGGGGAAAAGGTGTGTAGAAAGTTGAGTTCAGTCTCCTTACCCACTCCCTAACTTCCCTGTTCCCTTCCAGGGGAGACCTCTACAAACAAAGCTCTACAAACCAGTGCCAATGGCAGAAAGGGCACTCTGACTTCTCATCCCATTTGTTTCCTGGAAAATTCCCACTCTGCCAAATCCCATTTGACATCATTGGTGGAAGATTAGGGAGAAAATGCCAAGGACCATGATCAGCTCAGCCCACTGTGCCCCAGCAGAGGATAATGGAGCTCCTGCTGTTACAGGGAAGGCCTCTTGGGGAGTGAGGCTTTGCATCCCAGGGCAGCAGCTTCAGTCCCCAGACTGCACGACTCTGGGGCCACTGCAACACAAATAGAATCCTGCAAGGGACTTTTGTGCAGAATAGTTACAATAAAATAGGGTTACAGCAGTTAAAAGAATGTACTAGATCCATAGGAATTATCATGGATAGAACTCAATAGCGTGGTGCTGAGTGAAAAAGGCAGCTGAGTACTATATACAGTATGACAGCATTTAAATTGGTGTTTTTTTCTAGGACTACGTATTTATGTATAAAAAGTTTTGTTTTTTTTTTTAAGTCTAGAAAGAAACAAGCCTAACTATTTCTGAGGTGGTAGGGGTAGCCAGAGGGATCTGAGCTTTGCCCTTAATATTGATTTAAAGAAGCCTGTGTCCCTTGTAAGATTTAAGAGTTTTTGTTTTTGTTTTTGTTTTTTTTTTTGAGATGGAGTCTCACTCTGTCTCCCAGGCTGGAGTGCAAGTGGCGTGATCTCGGCTCACTGCAACCCCCACCTCCCAGGTTTAAGCAATTCTCCTGCCTCAGCCTCCTGAGTAGCTGGGATTACAGGCATGCATCATGACGCTCTGCTAATTTTTGTATTTTTAGTAGAGACAGGGTTTCATCATGTTGGTCAGGCTGGTCTTGAACTCCTGACTTCATGATCTGCCCGCCTCGGTCTCCCAAAGTGCTGGGATTACAAGTGTGAGCCACCACGGCTGGCCAAGAGTAATTTTTTAAAGGAAGCAATGCTGAAGACAAGGCTGTGGTGACACTTCTTTCCCCTCTCCTCTTCCAGGGTGCGATGCTACTGTACTACTGCTATTGCTGCACTAGCCTAAACATGTCAGTATGGCTCCTTCACTTCCATCTCAAGGAACCAAGGGTACCCTACTGAACAGAGACCTAAGGGCCAGACTCAGCATCCTGCACTAGAGTAATCCCCTACCAAGAGAGACTTCAAAAATCCCAACCTAAGCTCAAAAATTTTACAAGGATCCAACAAGCTTCTTTGAGGGAAAAGGGAAGAAATAGCTACTTCTGGTGGCCATCACTTCTCCCCTCCCTATCTTTCAACTACACTATAACTAATGGCTGACCAGTAGGGTCTAAAAGCCTGTCCCTAAATCTGTCTACACTAGACTAGATGTCCAAAGACCAGGGACCAAGTTGTCACTGACCATGGTATAGCTTGAGCTTCAAGGGGAGAGTCATCAGTGAACTCCCAGCATGGATGTGTGGACAAGAATAAAGTACGAATGAGACAGAGTTTTGTTTACCTGAGGGCACTATGTCTGGACAGCAGGAGGGCAGGCCCATCTGCCGCAACCCCTCCTCACCTGCTGCACGAGCTCAGGGGGCAGCTCGCCTTTCCACTGCTTCAGCTGGCGTGAGGCAAATGAGTGCAAGGCGTAGGACATGGTGCCATACTCAATCCACAGGGACAAGTTGGAGCTGTCAATCTCCAGGGCCCGACGGAAGCAGTTCAAGACAGGTGTGGCATGCTTCCAAATGGGCCCATCACTCTTCAGCTCATTGGAGTTCAGCTTGTCCTGAATGCGGCTGGCCCGGGCCAGAGCCATGCCTGCCCAGGAATCAAACCTGTGGTGGTAACAAAAGCACTAGCTAAAAACAACACTGCATGGACAGCATGGAAGGTAATGATAGCCTGGGAGACAGGCAGATGGACACCATGGAAGCTCTCTTCCCACACCAGGGCCCAGAGCCCCGCTCTGCCACTCACTAATGCCATGACCGTGACCTAGACCTGCCATGTCTCTGAACCCTCATTCCTAACCTGTGACATAGGGCTTAGAAGACCTACTTCAAGAGAAGAGCTGTGGGCATTATGAGACAAAATGTATTTCAATCACCTAGTACCTCATAGCCATGCAGTAACTGCTCTAATGGATGAGCTCTTGAACTCTGCTCCCCTGCTTTGGGGGGTTTCCCACAGAACAGCTCTGGTGGAGAGGAAAAGGAGTGCTTTACAAGGCAAGGCCGCAGCAGTCCAGCTGAAGCATCAGGAAGATCCTCAGCCAGGTGTGACCTTACGTACTCCTATGCTGGCAGAGCCTGCCATCAGCACATCTGCCAACCAAAAGCATGGACAGCTGAGATCCCAGGACTCCAGCAACCCAGCTTCTATCCCATTCTCTCTTTAGGACCCTGAGCAGACCCTGCTCTTTCCAGCCCAGTTCGCAGAAGTAAAATGAAGAATAGGGGACCACAGGATTGCTGAGACCCTACCATTCTGAGACCACCTGAAAGAAACTGATAGTGAGAACACAGAAACCTGTCTGAGAGGGGGAATGGCCACAGAGACACCAAGACTAAGATGATCTCTGGGCATTTGCTAAATCCTAGTACAGAGAACAGAAAAGGCGGCAATCAAAAGGACAGATGCCACCCTCCCACATGCCAACCATCCTTAATGCACTGCTAGCATGGAAGGCCAGACTAAGACCCAAGTCTCACCTGGCACCTGCCTGTTAAGGCCAGAATGAAGAAGGCCAAGTCCTGGAGCCCAGGATCAAGCCATCAAGTGCTTTCCTGGCACTGGGGCCAATCCCACATGAGACCTCGCCTCTGTGGCAGGGTGGCCTAGTGGGCCAGGCTAATGGGTTGATACCCTCTAAACAGGCAGGTATGCAGGTTGGAGGGAGGCCTAGCTAAGCTGCCATGAGCCATAATTCTGCTGAATAAGGGGGTGTCAGGTGAGAGGTGCCATGCAAAGACAGGTGGGTTTTATCACCCTCACTTTTCAGATGTGGAAGTAGGGAAACAGAGGAGGAAACTCGAACTGTGTCACAGTAAGCACTCAGCCAGCCTGAGCATAGATAGGACTGCTCCAACACATGGGTCCCCAGCCACCCCAGAGAGGATAGCCAGGGCTCTGCCACATGGCTCCCTACTTGGAGGAAACCATAGGCTAAGCAAAAGAGGGTTTGTGAGAACCTTTCTCACAGGCTACACAAGTCTTGCAAATGGCTTTTCCCCTTAGACCCAGACCGTTCTCTCCTTGGCCAGATGGATCCTGACAAGGTAGAATTCTCTGGTTTTCCCTGAGTGAGGGTGGCTTTGTGCTCAGCTGTGGCTCAAGGGCAGCTACCATAGTCTGGCCCCTGAGTCCTTCCAAAAAGTGTGCCTACAGATGCTACTCTGGACCTTTAGATGCAGGTCAGTTGCAGAGGGTAACCTCGTTTTGACCTTCACCCAAGGCTTACCTCCTAGGTGTGGCAGCCATAAGAAAATATTCCCTTAATCAAGTGCATCAGATTTCACGAGTACAAAAGGCCCCTGGGAGGCTCCAGCTAATGACTACATTTTAAGAGAAAGCCAAACAGGGCTCCACAGGAAGAGAGCATGAGTTTCATATGCAATGAGCTCTCCTACCTGTACCATCGCGACAATCGCTAATGCCAACAGTGCACTGCACCAGAGCAAAGAAAGAGAACTCTGGCTTGAGTTTTTCTATCACTCTCCCCAAGAAGGCAACCATAATTAAGAAGCCCGCAGTGGAAGCAGCAAGGGTATACATCCTGGGCTGTGAAAGCAGCATAAAACCAACAGGATGGAGCAAGGCTGTGCCTCCTTGCCCTACACACCAGGGCCCAGATGGACACCTTGTACCTTCTCCGATAACCCTATACCAATAACCCTCCCAGAGGACTTTGGGAAAGAGGCCTTCTCCTCTGCTTTTTATGGAAAATCTGCCTTTCCTAACAAGAGCAAAGTGCTAAACCATCTTCTTATTTCCTTTTCCCGGTCTCTTTGCAAGGGGCAGGGAAACCCCAAAGTGGCCCACTGAAGAGCTTGCTGACCTGGAGTCACCGCAGTCATCCCTGCAGCCAGCCTAGCTGCATACTCTGGTCACTGACCTATTGGGGCAGATGCAGATGTCATGCATGTAGAACTTGATGGCCTTGGACTGCTCCTTGTTTTTGAAATGATAATCGGCCAGGAGGTAGTAGAGCTCGTTCACCACCGGAGGGGAGGGGTCAGCCCCCTCTGGGAGGCAAGGTACCTGGCAGGTGAAAGGAAAAGTATGAGGGGAGGTGGAGTCAAGGACTCAGATGTGACCAGTAAATCCAGAACTATGTAGTCACAGGACAGACTCTCCAGCTTCTCCTGCCCCTCAGTCTGGTACAGAGCAGAAAAAGAAGCAAAGGAGCATATACGGCAGTGGCAGAGGGGAAGAATGTGACCCAGTCCCGTCCCGTCCCACACCTCCTCGAGGCTGTGGGCCCACCTCAGTTGAAGTTCCCTCAATGTAGGCAGAGACTTTGTCCAGGCTAAGTGCTGGCCTCTCTGTGCGAGGCACAATAGTGGCAATTCTCTTCAGCAGGTTGGCCAAGTCAGCAGACACAGTGCTAGTCTTGTAGCTGTCAAATTCAGGAAGGGTCTTGGGCTTAAAATACTCAAACATAAACAGGGCATCCTCCCATATAAGATCCACCTTGAAAAAAAGACAGAAGGCGGATTCATAATACATTCAGAGTAAATGAAAAAGGAAAAAAGTATTCCACCATAGAAACGCACTTTGTCTAATGTAAATGAGGCTATGACGTATTGGAGAGCCTAAAACAAATCCCCATTATACTTAAAAAATAATCTGCATGCCCACTATAGTCCTCAAATCCAAGTGTCTGAAAAGCTTAAGCTTGGTCTGTAGAAAGGCGCTAGAAACTAAGGACTGTGCTCTATAAGCCCATTTGGCTCAGCCAAAGGGGGGGTTCCATCATGGGTGGGGACCTTGGGCCAGCCATTGACCCTCTTCACTTGGTAGACAAATTACTGAAGGAAGGCTGACACCAGGGAGGGTGGTGCTAGGTTTGGGGTCCACAGCAGAGGCTCTGTCTTAAGGAGCTTACATTTTAGGGGATGGAATCCCTAAGATCAGAGAATAACTGACAGTATTGAGCAGCCATTAGATAATGGCACTCTAAAACCAAACAGCACTCTAAAAACCAAAACAATACAAAAATGGAAAACCTCTAGGGAATTATTCATATCCAAAATGGAAATAAACTATCAACAATTGCCATGCTACAGTTTTTGGTTTTAGGGTAGTTTTGTTTGTTATTTGTTTTTAGAGATGGGATCTTGCTCGGCCACCCAGGGCTATTCGCAGGTGCAATCACAGTGCACCTCCAGTCTTGAAATTCTGGCCTCAAGCAATCCTCCTACCTCAGCCTCCAAGGCAGCTGGGACTAAAGGTATACACTACCATACTTGGCTCTACATTAGCCAACATTAGTTGAATGCTAGTCAACATTTATGAAAATAAGTTTTGCAAGAAAAACCCTTGTCCTTTGATAGACTACGTCGGACCATCTTCTCTCCTCCTTCTGATGCAACTCTAAGCAGGACTGCCGAGATGACTGATGACAAATACGACATCCTTCAAGAAAGCTCACAACTCCTGCTTCCCTCTTCCTTGGGCCTATTGCAGCATCCTCACCTGCTGGACCGAGTGTTCCTCCAAGTACCTGGCCTTACTCTTCTTGCTGGGGAAGCTGTACAGGCAATAGAAACACTGCTCCAATGCTGTCTCCAGCTCCTCCTTGTAAGGGTGCGTGTCTTCAGAGGTGGATGCAGTCAGTTCCTTCTGGAGCACTCGAACCTGTGGTGGGCAGAAGAGATGCCTGAGGTGAGGGCCTGTAGCCACTGCCTCCCTGACACAGCAGGGCCCCAGAGGGACCACCACTCTATCAGCTCTTTTAACCTGAGGTGGCTATGTCTGTTGGGCTCCTGCATGACTTGATTCCAAAAAGATCTGTTTCCTGGAAAAGTCTTGTTATCCTAATAGGAGCTATTCTGGTCCCACTCTCAGCCCAGGAGTAACCTCCTGATGGGTTCACCAAGCTGCCTTTCTTCCAGCACACCTAGCCAGTTTCTACCAGCTACCAGAATAAGATGCTATTTGCCTCCTGGGAACTTCATTCATTTATTTAGTCAATAATTTCCGCAATAAATATTTACTGAATACTTCTCTTATAATAGGCATAGTGTGACATAGTCCTTGCTTTTTAGAAGCTCAGATTCCAATGGAGAGAATAAAGTTAAACAAATATTTATAAACAAAGAATTATAATGTGAGATGATAACTCCCATTAGGGCTAAAATAATCTCCCTCAAACAAAATATAAATGAGGATCAGAGAGGATATGAACATAGTAAACAAGTTATATCTATGAATGAAATGTGTATTTACTAATAGCTGGGCTACTGTTATGCCCAACTATTAGCAAATATACGTTATTTTCAAGCATCCATGAGATTTTTGCCAAAACTGGATGAAAAGCAAGTCTAAACAAAGACCAAAGACTAGATATAATACATACCACATCCTCAGCTGAACACAGTAAAATTAGAAATCAGTTACACAAAAATAGCAAACACCAAATACCAGAACATATAGGATGCTGATAAAGATGTATTTGGGGAAAACATATGGTCTTCAATACGTGTATTAGAAGAATGAATACTGGCTGGGGGTAGTGGCTCATGCCTGTAATTCCATCACTTTGGGAGGCCGAGGCCAGGAGAATGAGACCATCCTGGCCAACATGGTGAAACCCAGTATCTACTAAAAATACAAAAAAATTAGCTGGGCATGGTGGCGCATGCTGGTAGCCCCAGCTACTGGGGAGCCTGAGACAGGAGAATCGCTTGAACCCGGGAGGCGGCGGTTGCAGTGAGCCAAGATGGCACCACTGCACTCCAGCCTGGCAACAAAGCGAGACTCCCTCTCAAAAAATAAATAAACAAATAATAAATAAATAAAAATAAAGGTGGGGAGAAAGTACAAACAGTTTCAGCAATGGAAAAGGGGCATAACTAGAGGTACCACAGAACTTACTAAAGCATAAGCAAAAACTATGAACAGCTTTATGCTCTAAGTGGAAACTGTTACCTTTCATCTTGAGAAGAGAAAATCTAAATGGAACTATAATCACTAAAGAAACAGTAGTTTAGAATTTATTATAACACTCCCCAAAAGGAGAGAGAGAGCTCTATATCATAGGTGGCAAACAAGCCCATGGGCCAAATCATGCCCTTCTCTGTTTTGTAGGCCTGGGAGTTAAGAACGATGTTTGCACTTTTAAATGATTCATTCTTTTAACACATGAAGATTATATGAAATTCAAATTTTAGTGTCTACGAGTTTTGTTGGAACAAAGCTGTACCCACTGATTTACATAATATCTATGACCGCTTTTCTGAGGCAATGGGAACCCTGAATAGTTGCAAGAGAGACCCTAGAACCTACAAAGCTTAAAAGATTTACTATTTGTCCCTTCACAGAAAAAGCTTTGGTGACTCCTGGCAAAGAGTATAAGGGGAAAAAAAGAAAAAAAAACTATAAGGATTGAAAAGGAAGGAAAAAATAGTTATTCATGGATGGTATGACTGTCTACATAGAAAATTCAAGTCTACCACCCACTAAAATTAATAGAAGCAATAAGCAAAGGAGCTGTGCAGAAGAGAAATTTATTATTTAAAAAATAGTGTTCCTGCATGCCGACAAAAACAATATAGAAAAACTGACGTTTAAATATCTATTTACAACAGTAATAAAAACAATTGAAACCTAGGCAACAATCTAACAAAACACACACAATTTTACAGACATACTTTGAAAAAAACAACATGAAAGGAAACAATAAGGAGTATTATGGAGAAAATTATTAAGCTGAATTAAGGGACATGAAAGCATAAGACCTAAATAAACAGTGAGATATACCACATTGTGACTGGAGAGACTCAATGATACAAAAATGACAATTCTTTCGCAAATTAATCTGTAAGATCAATGTCACTCCAATCAAAATTCCAATAGCACATTTGGACTGAAGGGTTGGATATCATAAAACATAGACTGATCTTATAATGTTACAGAAGAGAAAAAGACCAAGAATCGTCAAAAGACTAAGAGGTACATGAGTAGGATAACCCTGCCAGGTATCAAAATCTCTCAAACGCAATTCAGTATTGGTACAGGAACACGCAAGACTCCTAGGCCAATAAAAAGAACAGACCCAACATGTATGAAGGTGACTTACAAATCAGCACAGAGAACAGACTCTTCAAAAAATGGTACAAACCAAATGGCTACGCATGGGGAATGCAAAATTGGATTCCTACCTATCTTTTAACAAAAATAAAATTTAGATGGAATAAAGACAGATGAAAAACAAAAGCAAACTAGTAGATTAATGTAGAGGAGATCTTCATAATTTTGTGAAAGGGAAGTAAAAGAACCCCCACCCCTCAGAAAACCACAAACCTCAAAGGAGAAGACTGATAAATTTGACATTCAAATTTTAAAATTCTGTAAAACAAATACCATACACATAGTTAAAAGATACCCTGCATAAAGGTACATAGAAATAGAAATACAACTAAGCACACACACATGTAAAACTGGTGACACTTACATATCAGATAAAAGACTGGAATTCAGAGTTCGTTAAGAAAAAACTACAAATGAATAGGAAAAAGAAAAACCACTAGAAAAATGGGCAAATCATGTGAACAGGAATTTATGTAAGAGGGAACCCAAGGGGTCAATAGGCATAAAAAGATATTCAATCTTACTAATAATTATAAATTATTAAAAAGAACATTTAAAGAACAATGAAATACCATTTCATGCCTTTCAGATGGGCATCAACATTTATGCCCATTTATGTACCTAGGGCTGACACAGAGGTACAGGAATTCCCATACTGCTATCAAAAGTATAAAACTGTTCAATAATTTTGGAGAATAATCTGAAAATGAAATTTTTAAAGTTAACAATGTGCACACTCTGTGATCCAGTAGTTCCTTTTACAGGAATCTACATGAGAGAAACACTCACATGTACACATAAAACAACCTCTTGCTGGACGTTAACCATAATATCATTTATAACTCCCAAATTGATAGACAACCTTAACGCCATCATTAGGAAAATGAACTTTTAAAAAGCATAACAACAAATACTTACAGATGAAGCGATATAAATGTCTAGGATTTGCTTCAGAATAATATGGGATGATTGGGAAGGTAGGTGTGGGAGAGGCCATGCATTATGAATAATAATGACTGACCAGTACTCGGTATATGGAAGTGCGCTATACTTTCTATTTTAATCTTATGTTGGGAATTTTCCATACGAAAAAGTTGAAGGCCATGTATACTCACACAGTAAGACCCTATAAAGCGATTAAAATGAATAAAATAGATGTACTTGTATCAATGTAACTATATCTCAGGATACTAAAATAAATAAAAGCAAGCTGCAAGAGGTTACACGCTATATGACATTTTGTACGTAAAATTTTAAAACTCGTGTAACTATATTGTATTTACTGACATACAGATACATAATAATTAGGTATAAAAAAACGTGGACAAAAAGATACACACCAGCTTCAAGACAGTGAGTGAGGTAGGGTAATGAAGGGCATGCTTTCTTGTAACTCTTATTTTTATCAGAAGACAAATTTGTGGCAAATACAGCAGATTGTCGACACACACACAATCTGGGTGTGGTACACAGAGGGCGGTAGGCACACAATGTAAGAGGGAATATCCAGGTGTTAATAAAGGCTCTTTAGTACAGGAGCCATTTGAGCTATGTGGAGATGAACAGAGAAAAATTCATCAACCCAAGTAGAACATATGAAAAGAAACAAGAAAGGAAGAGATCCAAGAGGATTTATCTCAGAGAACATTCCATTCTAAGAAGAGAAAACAATCCACAGAAAAGGTCCCCCTGAGTTGGCCTCAAATCACTCTCAAGATGCAATCCTTTTACCTGCAGACCACGACTCTGGGGAAAAGAGAAGAGGTGGTAATGAAGTATTCACCTTCATGACCCTTACGGCACCCAGAATCATAAGTGCTCAGCTGGAAATGAATGAATATCTTTATGTTTGTTGATTCACTCATTCAAGAAATACAAAGGGGGCAGCAGTCTATGTCAGGCATTGCCCAGGCCCTAGGGATGCTTCAAACAGCAAGACAGAAAAGGTCCCTGGTCTCAGGGATGCTACTTGGTGGGAGAAGGGCCCATAACAGAAACAAATGGTGGAGGTCCCCGGCAGTAGACAGGACAGCATGTGGCAAAAGAGAAAAGCCACTTTGAAAATGCAGGAAGGAAACAACAAACCAGTCATGCAGAAGCTGAAGAGGAGTATGGCAGGCAGAAGGCACAGGGTAGTCAGGAGAGTTGCTGCAAAGGTTGAAGAAATCTAAAGGCTGGGCCTTGGGCACGAAAATCAGGAACTATAAAATGAAATACAACAGTGCTCAACTCACTTCTACTCCCTCAAATTCATTAGCAGATAACAGCAGCTAGAATTCATGCTCCACCGGAAAAGACGTAGATTAAGAAAAACAGAATAGGGCCATTCTGTTACCCTCAGCTCACCCCTTCACACCATTCTGTTACCCCTCAGCTCACCCCTTCACACCATTCTGTTACCCTCAGCTCACCCCTTCACACCATTCTGTTACCCTCAGCTCACCCCTTCACTCTTAGCACCCCTCCCACCCAAGCTGGTCTAAAATATTAACTCGTTCTTCCCAATCAGCATAAGGAGTATGGCCTTATGGGGGTGACCTCACGGAAGCAGAGTGTCCCTGCACTCCTGATTGGCAGAGGGAAGGCAGAAGAAGGGAGTGGCTCAGTCCTGGGCAGACTTACAGACTCAGCCTGGCAAAACTCTTCCAAAAATAGTCTTGGAGGGTAGAGCTGACCCAGGGTGAGCATCCCAGAGGCCCTCAGAACTCGCAGGGTAGGGGAGACATTCAAGCATCTGGAGCTGGGGCTGGAACTTGCCTCAGACACTAACCAGCAACAGGGAACTGGGCCAGATGGGTCTCCTGGCCAAATCATATCCTCAGCCTAAGTGTTTTGCAAACTATCAAGCTCTATACATACATGAGCTCTATGCATGTGCATACCCTCCTTTAATCCACATTTATTAAGCACCTACTATGTGCCAGGTGCTGTACTAGGTACTTGGATTCAGCAGTGAACAAAAGTAGCAAAAACCCCTACTCTCTCTGAAGTTACTTTCAGTGGAGCAGAGACAACACACATAATAAAGGAGCGTATCATACAGCACGCTGGAGGATAAGCGCTGGGGAAAAAGCACAGGAAGATCGGAAGTACTGGGAGGGAGGCAGCAGTTGTGAAAGAGTAGGTATTGTTCCCTGAAGAGAAGGTGTAGAGCAGGTGATGGCAAACTTTTTCTTAAAGGGCCAGATGCTAAATTTTTTACGCTTTGCTGGCCATATAGCTCCATCACAGCTACTGGACTCTGCCACTCTATTACAAAAGCAGCCACAGTTAATATGTAAATAAATGGGCATGATTATATTCCAACAGAATTTCAAGAATAAATATTATAGGCTGGGTTTGACACCCTCTCTTGGTATATCAAGAACACCGGGTGCTCTGTAACTGGTCTGCATGCTGCTTGGCCTCCTAATCAACAGTGAAATTGGAGAAAGGGTTAGTGCTACTTATCCCTAATAAACCCAGGGAGCTACTTCCAGTCAGTCACAACTGGCAAGTGCAAGGAAGTGTGTGTGCACTCACTAATCATTTACTGACTGAATGGATATAATAATAGCTATTGAATGAGCAACTACTATTTGGCATTGTGAGTCATGCTTAGCAAACAGAACTCAGCAGAAGGCAGTGTTGGTGTATGTGGTTATTACTCCTGAAATTATAATTACAAGGCCTAGCCCTGTCTCTGACTAGAAAGACACTCAGTAAGGACAAGTGGATCTAAATCCACCTGCTGTTCAAGAGCTCCAGAGCTCCTGAGCCTCAGGTGCACAAGGGAACTTTCTGGCAAGAAAGTCTTACCAGACTTTCTGACAAGTTTCGGTAACTACAGTAAGCATTAAGTCAAAGATGCACAGTGGGCCCACTCTGGGGAGGCCAATCAAGCTGAGTGTGCCAACATGAATCTGTCCTCTTCCCATCCCACCTCCTGCTCCAGCCCTGCACTGGCACTCTGCAGCCCGGGGGAAGCACTTACATAGAATCGCAGCAGAGCCCCATCTGAATTGCAGCACCAGGACCTCCTGCCCAAATACTCGTGGGCTGTGTTCAGTAGCATGAGGGAGGATGGGAGCATGGGCGTCTCCGACATCCCTAGAAAAAGCCCAGACCGACAGACAGACACAGTTAGCATGGGAATCTGCACACCTG
>NW_016107552.1:3630320-3677440 GCF_001604975.1 Cebus imitator | reverse complement strand
TCACCATGTTGACCAGGATGGTCTCGATCTCTTGACCTCGTGATCCACCCGCCTCAGCCTCCCAAAGTGCTGGGATTACAGGCTTGAGCCACCGCGCCCGGCTGGCTCAGTCTCTTCTTTTTGGGCTTTTCTGTCTTCACCAACATGATCACAGATTCCCGCCCCCCCCCCTTTTTTTTTGTTTGCCTTTTTAAATGAGTAGTGACTTGACTGGCTTTATTAAAGCCAGTTATACACTTAACACAATTCAAGGCACATAGGAAAATATAGAGGAGCACACTTTATTCATCAAAATACCAGCCCAGAGAGAACCAATGCTGATGTCTAGTAAATCTCAGTTGACGCATCCTTCTGTGCATATCTGATGCGTTTTGAATGACAGAAAAATAATTTATAATAATGGAAATTTATAATAAAATTTATAAGAAAAATATTTTAAAAAGTAATTTATAATAATACACATGCAATTTCTTAACGTAAAAAAATTTTTTAAGATAGGGTCTCACTGTTACCCAGGCTGGAGTACAGCTGGCACAATTACAGCTCACTGCACCATCCAACTCCTGGACTCAAGCAATCTTCCTGCCTCAGCCTCTTGAGTAGCTGGGACTATAGGCACGAGCTACTACACCCAGTTAATTTTTTTATTTTTTACAGAGACAGGGTCTCACTACATTGCTCAAGCTGGTCTCAAACTCCTGGCCTCAAGAGATCTTCCTGCCTTGGCCTCCAAAGTGTTGGGACTATAGGCATGAGCCACAGCACTTGGCCTTAAAGGTTCTTAGATTTAGGTCTACCTGAATAATACAGAAGAAAAAGAGTAAAACAGGAGGAAAAAGAACTACTGAATTCCAGTTGCACATTTGTTTACCACTAGAACTACTACTTGTTTTTAAAGATCCCTTGGTATTTGTGAAACTCTGGGCCATAATCCATTAATGACTCGTAACTAGCATTTTTAGAGTGGATCAGGACAGGACATGTCAGAAGCCACTAAAAATAAGTTTCTTTCGTTAAATTTATTTTGTACTTTTTCCTTCCTTTTTAAGATGAGATCTCACTGTTGCCCAGGCTACAGTGCAGCAGCACAGTCATAGTTCAATGCAGCCTTCAACTCCTGGGCTCAAGTCATCCTCCCCTCTCAGCCTCCCAAGTAGCTAGGTCTACAGGTGCCACCACCACACCTGGCTAATTTTTTTTTTTAATTTTACTTTTTGTAGAGACAGGGTCTTACTACATTGCCTGGGCTGGTCTCAAACTCCTGGCCCCAACTAATCCTTCTGCCTTGACCTCCTAAAGCATTGGGATTACAAGCCTGAGTCACCATGCCCTGCTGCTTTTGACTCTTAATTGCATCAATTATTTCAATTTGTCATATTCATTCTGCTCTTTGCTGTTTGCATTTATGACTTTATAATGGTGAGATCTGGTTTGCAGTGTTTTCCTCAGCTCTGCAATTTTCCTTTTTGTTTCATTGTGTTTGTCAGTTCAAAAGCCCAATCCTTCTTCCTCTGCCTTCCTAATAAACCCTGTCTTAGTATCTGCTTCCAGAGAATTCAATATATGATAACTACTATTATTTTTCCTGGGCAATAATGTCCTCACCAGGCCCCTCACTATTTAACCATAGTGTTTTACTCCAAGGCCCCTTCCCCCAGCTTAGTCTGCTCACTGAAAAACGGCAGGACCCTGCGGCTCTTCCTGCCTCTGCTAAGGCTAAGGAGGGATGGAGGAGCTTCCCCCTTACCCCACTCTCCACAGATGAGAATATTAATAATATGTCCCAGGATTTGGTCAACTTGCTATCTTCCCTCAGTCCTCCTGCTGAGGGACATGCAGAGACACCTACTGCCACTCCACCAGAATCTTTCTTTTCTTTCCTTTCCTTCCTTTCCTCACTTTCTCTTTTTTCCTTTGATGTACATTTCAAAGTTTAAGGTACTTCACTATTCTCTCCGTGTTTACCTACTAGCAGTTTTTTGAAAACTAATTTTTGTTTGCATCATTTTGAGGGAAAGGAGAATTTCAATCCAGAAGTCTTTTTGTATTATTTTTCTAAGAAAAATAACAAACACTTATAAGTTGTAAACATTAATTCTTTTTCACCACTAAAATCATTTTGGAGAACAATGAGGTACCAGAGGTAGTAACTGTCAAGAGCTCTAAAGATATTCATTGCTAGAAATTTATCCTAAAAAAATCAATTGAGTAGAAGCAAAAAGGTATACATAAGGTATTCATCATGGCATGACCTATAAGAATGAAGCAGTGCAGCCAAACTAAAGATTCAGCCCGGGGTATGGTTCAATAGAGCATACACCTCTCATCAGCATGATGAAAACAATGGAGCAAAATGGAGCAACAGCTTTACAAAACAGAGAATAAAAGCCTTTTACAATCTGTCCCCTCCTCCCTTGTCCAATCCCCAAGCCCCAGCTCTCCTATCTGACTTAAGGCTTGCTCATTCCCTGGCCCCCACTCTGCCTCCCCAATGTCTTCCTCTGCTCCTGCTCTTCCATCAGTGCTCAACTTTACCCACACCCACAACCATAGGCAGCATCAGGTGCTCTCCTCTCAGTCCGTCACGCCAGCTTGGTGCTGTTAGACAGCTGATCCGTTTCCCACCACCACAAACCTATCAAGCCCAGAGGTGTCCTATTCAGAGTCCTGACATGTCGTGAGCAGCTGATAAATTTCTGAGTAGTGAATAAAATTATAGAGAGTGTGAAGGGAAGGAGACAAACCACATGTTAACTCTGGGTTTCTGTGAACAGTTGGAATAGGGATGACTCTTTCCTTTCCACTTTCCTTGTTTTACAAATTATTGAGGAAAAATCTTCAATAAACTTAACTTTATGCTAGTTGAATACAGGCATCGATAGACATGTATAATTATTACAACTGCACAAAAACTAGATGTGCATTAGGCCAAGTCTGGACAGCAAACGCAAGAAAATAAAAAATGGAAAAAAAAGATCCATCTGGGAAAATTATAGGCAATCTTTGCTTTACGTGTCCTTTAGCTGTTATACTGTCGTTTCTTCAATCCAGCACATTTTCTACCATTGCATTGACCCTGGATCCGGTGCCATTTCCATTAAAAGTCTGGAGCTCACCCACCCTGGCTTCTCATCACTCAGCATCCACCATGGGCCAGGCACTGACCCACCATGGTGATTCACGGCTTTATTATTTCATTTCATCTTCAGAACAACCTTCTGAGATAGATACTATTATTCCCAATATAGGTATGGGGAAACAGAGGCTGAGGTTATATGACTTGCCCAAGGTCACACATCTAAGAAGTGACAGTTGGGACGTGGAACCTGTGCTCACTCCATGCTGCCCTCGGCTTACCATCCCTTGGGGTGTGATGGGGATTAAAGAAGCTAGTGGGTACAAGGCCTCCTGGAGTAGTGCCAGCATTCCTCATAAGTAGTCACCTCTCGTCACTCCCTCCATGCTGCCACCTGCACCAAACATGCAATGCTCCACACGGCCTCCTGCGCCCACTGCACAGTAAGCTCCCTGAGGGAGGAACCAGGGACACTTCTGCCTGTGTTCAAGCACATGTAAATCCTTGGATTGAGTGGATTGAGCCCCACTCACAACATCTGGATAAGGTCCAGGGCCCTGGGGCAGAGGACAAGGGCAAAGACATGAGAGTCGGAGCTCATCCCCACTGCGCCCACTGTCTGTGCACCTTCCTCTGCTGGGTTCTGGAGCTGCTGCTGGTGGCATAGGGAGTGGAAGGTGTCCTCCTCCTGCCAGATGATTCGGTGTAGAATAATCCAGGGCAGCACTGAAGAGACATGGGGCTCCTTTGCCTCCTCCTGCACGGCCATGCTGCAGTCAATGACCTGACGGGGGGTGGGGAGGAGAGACCAGAAATGTCACAGCAAGGTAAGCCTTCAGGGCAGGCTGGGGCAAGGCAGGCGGCCTCTTGGGGAGCTGATACATGCTGCCTGCCCACTCCCACTGCTCTGATGTGGGCACTGTAACCTAGCAGATCTTCAGCATGTCATTGGACAGAGCCCAGAGTGTCCAAAGATAGAGTCACACCACCTTCCTTCACGCCACATGCAGTTACTGATACCCTCAGTACCTACTATGTGCTATGTCCTGTGAACAGGGCATGGGGGAGCTGAGAGCACAGAGAGAAGACAGCCATGGACAAGCTACACGAGTGCAAAGGATCAGTATGGCTGCTATGATGAGAACAGATGCAGCCATAGTGGCTCACAGAGGAGGGGTGGGGCAGACAGGGGAGAGCCTTTTAGAGGGGGTTTCCAGGTGAGTGCCTGTGGTGTGTCCAACTACCAGGGAGGGCGAGGAGTGGAGGCAGAGGACAGGCATGTAGGCAGGGACCCCAGAGGGTAGCCCAGGAGGGCTGCGGCCAAGAGAGCAGAAGACCAGTGGGAGAGACAGGGCTGGGGCTCAGTGTACCTTAGGTGACACACAACCTGAAGGGAACATGAAGGGTTTTAAGTGAAGGAGAAGCACATTCATATTTCTGTTTTGGAAAGGTGCTTCTGTGGCTGGACAGCGGCTGGAGGGGGCAGAGGAGACTGTGGTGAGTGTGCTGCCACAGCTCAAGCAAGAGCAGCAGTGGCCTGGACTACAGCGGAAAGATGAAGACAAGAGGGAGAAACAAAGGCTGCAGGGGTGAGGATATACATTTGGCAGGACTTGCTGATGGCCTGAGCAGGAACTGAGGAAAGAGCCCAGAGTGCCTCAGAAGTAGATTCTCTGCTTTGAAGCCTTCCTGGATGATGCAAGGTACTATGACCACCCCTCAGTTGGAGGTTCCAGGATGGCATGGGGTGCTGGAGTGTCCTGGCCTGGGCTCCTATTCTGCCTCTAGCTCACTGCAGGCAGACCAGGGCCTCCCCACTGAGGTTATTTCTTCCCTCTGAGACCAATGGTCTGGAAGAACCCTGTGGCACCGAGTGCTATATTGTCCCTAATCCCCAGATCCAACCAACCCCGGGAAGGTTTGCAGCCTGTGCACAAACCCCTCCTCAGGGGCCGAAAGTTCCAGCCAAAGAAGCCATCATGACCCCTTTGGGTGTCTAATTAGCAGTGAAAGCTATGAACTACTGAAGAAGAGGGACATCAGAGACATCCCTGCTGGGGCAAGGCAGGATGAGAAGGAGTCAGGCCCTACCTGGATGAGGTTGTTGGTGAGCCGCACGAGGCCAGTGGTGGAGGATGATTCCTTCAGGATGCTGCCACTGCTGTCCGCAGAGAGGGCCTGCTCGATGCCCATCAGCAGTTGGGTCACTGTGGCCACCCACTCCTCCTTGGCTGCAGCCTCGCTTGAGTTCACCATCTGCTGGACAGCCTCGTTCAGGGCCACGTCGGAACACTCAAAACACTGCCGGTAGTCCTTCAGCCGGAGCAAGGAGTCCTAGCACGGAAAGGAGCCAGGTGGAAGTGCACAGTGAGCTCAGTACATCTGCCCAGTGCCTCAGGCCCGAGCAAGAACAACTGAAGAAAAACAGATAAGGAGCTGCAAAAGAAAGGGAAGCATGAGCCCCAGCACAGCGTAAGCCTCATGCAGCCCAGAGGCACCTGGAGGGGCAGTCTGGTGGCCTGTGTGCAATGGCAGCAGAGAATGCCACCAGCCAGGGAGATTTCAGAAAGGCTTCACTTCTGTATCTCACCTTCCCCATTTATAAAGTGGGGATGCTGGGAATGAGGCTATAGACACAGTCAAGGTCAGACAGGGACCCCAACACCTGTCAGCTCTCCCCAGAGCCACTGTGACCATCTAGTGCCAGGGCTCTGGGAGGGGTTCAGCAGGGAAGGGGCAGACTACCATGGAGGGACTATCTCAGTGGAGGAGGGCCTCAGCTGAGGCTACAACAGCGGGCAATTGGCCAGGCAACGCTAAAGTCATTCTATGAGCCCCTCTTCTCCAGGTGCCCTGGTGGGGCCAATGTATAAGCCATTTGAGCCTGAGCCACCACATCATCCCCTCAGAGGCACTGTGGGCATTAAATGAGTTGATGTCCACATTACACTCAGCACAGTGCCTGGCACACGGAAGAGCTCTCAGAACACCACACTAAACTGTTACTTCGATTTTAAAAGCCTCTCTTTGGAAGCCATTGCTTTTGCAAAGCTCCTTTTTCTTCTTGCCCTAGAATACGACCCATTTAAATGCCTGGGATCTCTCTTTCATCACTGTGCCGATGCATGGGGAAACACAGCCTGTCTATGAATTCACAGATCTGGTGGGCCGCTTGTTGCGTCTGCAGGAAGCACCTGCTGCCCAGTGCCCCGTTGGGCTCTAACCTCGCCACAGCCCAGGCTCAGGAGCAGCTCCTCCCAACCTTGACATGTGCAGCTGCCACTCTCTGAGGTGACACCAAGAGGTGTGGAGTCAAATACTTGAAACTGCCTTTGGAATGTGGTGCAATATCTGAACACACATCAAAACCTCCCCCCATGTATAAACCATGATTGCCAGGAAAATGGTGCCTGTGTTTCTTTAGAAAAAGCCAGTACCCTTTACCAGGAGGCCCCTGCAGTGTGAGGGTGCCTATGGGGTGCTGATGTAGGGGTCCAAAGCCTGAGCTGATACCTCCTGGTTAAAATATCCAACATATGAGAGCCAGAGGATTATTTTCCAGCACAACAGAGACTATTAAGTGCAATCAGAGTCACTGTGAAAGTCAAGAACAAGACAAGGACCTACCAATGGTGCTCTAAAATATGACATAATCTCCAGGGCTCAAGGCCAGAAAGTGCAAAAATGCAGAATAAACACCAACAAATGAGGAGACCAAATTACGATCGACTGTGGGCAACACAATCATCTAACCAAACACAATAAAGCAAGCCAGACAGAAAATAACAGGAAATAACAGGAATTCAGCAAAGCACCTAGATTCAAACACAAAAAAATCAACAGGATTCCTATAAGCCAGCAATGGAGGAATATCTGGAAAAGATAATGAAAAACAAAAAGATTATGCTCAATATAGCAACCAAAAATATTAAGGACTAAGAGTCAACTCAACAAGATGCAAACTATCCAATTATACTGAAGAACATAATAGGCAGCTTGCCTAAACTGGGAGAAAGCTCCACCACACACATACAGGAGAGGATTCCAAGTTCAATGTCCCACTTGAGAAAAGCTAAATGAAGCAAATTAAATGCAAAACGTAAAACATTAACACTGCTGGAATAAAACAAAAGCAAACTTTCTTTTTATCTTTCTGTTGATGGGTCTCTTGTCTGTCCCTCTAGAACATGGGCTCCCTTAGAGTAGCCTTCCTCTTGGCCCAGTGCCAGGTACCCCATAAAAGCTCGAGCCATGTGTTTGAAATAAGTGGATGAATATTTTTCCACTCTTGGAAAGACTGTCCAAGCACAAGGAACAAAAGCCACAATTAACAATGAACAAAATCACACATGTATAAAAACATCAAAAGATCTGACAGCATAAAAATTCAGAACTTCTATAAATGGCAAGAAAAAACATTAAAAGCTGCAATTTAACAGCAAACAACTAGAAAAAAGTATTTGCAAGATTTGTTGAGAAAAAGATTGCTATCTTTAATATACAAAAAGCACTCCAAATCAATAAGAAAACACTCTCAATTCAAAACTGGGCAATAATCAGGAGTCCTTAATTCACAAAAAGCAGGAGCTTCCACAGCACTCAGCCCAGACCTCAGGCACAGCCCTTATCACGGCTTAGTGTCCGGCCAAGCAGCAGCTCTGCCCCAGCAACGGGGCATCCTGCCACATCCAGCTATTCTAGAAGACAATAAGAGCAAGACAAGATCTGAGCATTGAGGCCATCTTATGGAGACAGAGACTGCTGGCCTCTCCCACTTTCTCACACCCAGCACCCTTCTTGGTATACTGACTGTCCCTCCCACACACAGCCATGCTGGGCCAATTTGCAGCCTGCCAGGTAACTGAGGTCACACACATCTCATCCTGTGATCTTAGCTTGGGCCCAACTGACCTCCTCTGCCAGGGAGCTGGAGCCTCCTTCCCTCCACCCCCTTTCCCTCCTGCTTCCCCAAACCAACTCTTTCCACCCCTTTCCCCAAGACTGAGCTGCTTCCATTTGTTCCCACAGTCACAACTCTTAACTATTTCCCAGTTCAAGAGTGTTAATGATTAAAATGCTTCACGGAATCTGTGCAAAAAGACTGGGAGAAGACCGGACTCTTTCCAAACTGAAGCAGAATTACCCAATAAGATAATAAACGCAATGTGATTAGTAGGATGAAACATAAGGGACCATGACTCAATGCCACTAAGCATATTTTACGTATTATCTTCCATGTTTATCTCGGTGTCAACTCAACACTCCTGAGAATGGTGGCAATGATGACAGCAGTACCTCCACAGCACCTGCTAGTGCCAGGCATGGTGCCAAAATACATTAACTTGTGTAATCCCTACAACAGGACTCTAAGCTAAGGACATTGGTCATCCCCATCCTAGAGATGAGAAACTGAGCTCAGAGAGGTTGAGTAACTGCCCAGCACCCAGCAGCTGCCAGCTTCCTGGAAGGCTCCTAGTAAGGGTTTACCTCCTGCCGAACAGAAGCACAGAAGGATTCAGGAGAGCACATGAGGCTTCAAACACAAGGCTAGTGTTCTTTTTCTTCAACTACATGGGTCTTTATTTTATCTTGATTTTAAAATATCACAGTGTACAGATATTTTAGCCACTTTTATATTTACCCAATAGTTAACTTAAAAAGCAATACAAAGCTGGGCATGGTGGCTCATGCCTGTAATCCCAGAACTTTGGGAGGCAGGCGGATCACCTGAGGTTGGGAGTTCGAGACCAGCCTGACCAACATGGAGAAACCCCATCTCTACTAAAAGTACAATTAGCCCCGTGTGGTAGCGCATGCCTGTAATTCCAACTAGTTGGGAGGCTGAGGCAGAAGAATCACTTGAACCTGGGAGGCGGAGGTTGCTGTGAGCCGAGATTACGCCATTGCACTCCAGCCTGGGCATGGTGACACATCCTGTAATCCCAGCTACTTGGGGGGGTGAGGAAGGAGAAATGCTTGAACCCGGGTGGTGGAGGTTGCACCGAGATGGTGCTATTGCACTCCACCCTGGGCAACAAGAGTGAAACTCAGTCTCAAAAAAACAAAGCAAAACAAAACAAAGCAATATAAAATGAGATGGATGAAAAAACAGGTGGATGGACAGATTAGACAGATGATAACCTGACCATCCTTCCTTCCTCCTCTGCCATGCAGAAGTTCTGAGTTAAGTGTGGGCCTCACCCTGAGCCATGCAAAACCCTAGAACCTGCAGTCCTTGGTTCTAACTTTCCCCTAGTCTTGACTATATTTTCTGACTATCGTCTTCCTGGGGGCTTAGTGGTTTTGGCATCCACTTTCTTCTAGTTATGTGTTCTCAAGAACTACCACAAAGCCCCCAGAGAATAAACACAAACAAGAAAGGAAAGAAGGTCCAAGCGGGTGTGAGGGGCACTGGCGGCACACACCTGCAGCAGAAGCAGCTGGGCTGGCCTCTCAGGAATGGAAGTCATGAACTCCAGGTGTTTGGCCCGATCAAACCCACTGGTGCACAAAGTGGGGCGAAGCAGATGCACAACAGCCTTGTAGTCGCCTGCTTCGTACAGCCGCTGAATCTCCTCCAGGGACTGGCACCGCTCCAGCGACTTCAGGTTCTTATCAATCTGAAAACGGCCCGGAAATGCTATATGAGGGTAAACCGCTTGCCCCTGCCCCACTGAATCTGGCCAGTGTTTGCTTTTATCAGGCTCAGATGAGGAGGATAAAAATTAGACTATGTCCCAGCCAAAAAAAAAAATTAGACTCCTCCTTCATACATCAGTGTTTTCACTAAATGTATATGTTAAAAGTTCTTCTATTAATGGCAAGGCATCCAATTCTTTAAAAAACAAGCACATCAAAAACCAAAACTACCCAGAAGCAGAGGAATTCCAGGAAAGCATCTGCCAAGATACTTGGACAGCCTTGTGATCACAGTTCAGTGAACCAGTCTTGTAGCACCACAGAACATCAGGCTGTCAGACTCAGCATGCCTGGACCAGAGGTTGCCACATGCTGCACATAGGACCTGATGAGGCCCTGGCATATACAACTCTAGGAGAGTCTGAAGGCCACTTTCAGCCAATGTGGATATGTCACAGATGCAGAGCTGCAGCAGGATATGACGCTGCACAATGAAAAAAGTGGCACCTGGGTGGAACCTGGCATATATACCCCACACTGCTGACCCAGCCCCGTGGCCAGCCCAATACTGGTTTGCTCCAGCTGGTATTTCCTTCCAGTTCCACTGGGGTGGCTGCCACACATAGCCAGGACAACAGAGCAATGACCTCTTCTAAATTGTGCTGGTGAGAGCTCCCACATCTGCTTTCCACCAGGGATCTGCAGTACCTCAGTGTGCTAGAGAAGCCTTTCCCAGGCCTCTCCTGTCTTCCCACCAGGGGCCCTGCTCAGCATGTGGGAAGCTCTCCTGTTCCTCAGAAACAGGTCAGGCCTGGGCTAACTATGCCAAATCAGAAATCTTTGACTAAGAAAACACCATTTAAAACCTTTCAGCCAGGGACAGTGCTCACGCCTGTAATTCCAGTACTTCGGGAGGCCAAGGTGGGTGGATCACCTGAGGGCAGGAGTTCAGGACCAGCCTGGTCAATATAATAAAACCCCACCTCTACTAAAAATACAAAAAACTAGCCAGGCATAGTGGCAGGCACCTGTAATCCCAGCTACTTGGGAGACTGAGGCAGGACAATCGCTTGAACCCTGGAGGCAGAGGTTACAGTGAGCCAAGATTGTGCCATTACACTCCAGCCTGAGTAACAAGAGTGAAACTCCATCTCAGGGAGGGGAGGGGGAACAAACAAACAAACAAAAACTCACTCTCACTTACCTCTTCCAGGGAAACCACAGAGTCATTATGGAGGTTGGGCAGCCGGATGACAATGTCTCTTCGCTCAGCCCCTGCCTCCGCCTGGACGGTGGTAGAACTCTGGAGCATTTCTGTGCAGATGTCATAGTTCTCCAGGGCCTGCTCCATGTCTCCCTGATCAGGAGGAAAACAGTTCGGGGGTCAGAAGCAGAAGACTATGATGTGCCAGATGACCTACGCCCCTGATCTCGCTAGACTATGGAGGCCATGAGGGCAGGGTTTTTACCAGTTACTGCTGTACCCCCTAAGAAAATCCTGGCATGTAGCTCGGGCTCTGTAAATACTTGTTGACTGAACGAACAATGTATATCAACTCTGTGAGGGGAGGTATCATAAACCCCATGTTGCAGACGAAAACACTGAGGACACTTGAGCAGAGTCAGAATTAGGAGCCAGGCCTGTCCTAATTCCAGAACTAATGTTCTTCACATCAAACAGTGACTAAATGGTCCCTGGCAATCTCCTGACTCATTTTACTACAGTGTACCAGGTACCACCATGTGCATGGTGCTAGGTAGCAGCCAATCCATCCTGGTCTTCTAGACCAGGCTCTAAGGAGAAGCTTTCCCGGAACTTTCACAAAACAGGTGAATAATTCCCTTCTAGAAAGCTATCTGTTCATTCATTTGCTTAGGCTCTCTCAGGAAAACGTAAGCAAAGGGTCAAGATGCCAAGACAATCTTGAGTGGGGGACTACAGAGGCAGGGTTAGGTGCCTTCTAGAGCTCTGTGGTTATGCTGAAGATCTTTACAGACTGGTATCATACTTGGAAGTCTAAGATGCTGAGAATTCCCTACTGCATCTCACTGACACACACACTCTCATCATGGTCAGTTTTCTGCCGACCTTGCTGGGTGTCAGGGCATGCTCACCAAGCAGCTGACCATGGAACCAACCTGCAGTGCCAGGAAGCGAGCCTTCAGCCAGTAAACACGGACCACAAACTCTAGCCAACCATCCTCAAACAAGTCGCGCTGAGATGAGGCAAATGACAGCTGTAGGAGGTCACCGAGGCAGTGGGTCCCTGGGAAGTCAGGTCCAAATCTGCCATTCACCACACTAGCAGGGCAGTTCCGAGGAGAAACTGAAAACCATTAGGCCAACAAGTCAACTTCATGTGTAGCATCCAACTGCCATTCTGCTTCTCAGAAATTGCCCTCAGCCCTAGCCACACCCACCCTATCTGCAGGGGTACCCTGGAACCCTCAGCGCCCTACAGCTCCCTGAGTGGCAGGCAACAGAGAGGTTGGACCAGTTAAAACAAAGATATGCAGAGAGCCCCCGAGAGTCAGGGGCAAGGGGAGTAACTTTGTAGACAGTATTGAGTGTATCCACATTCCACCAGGTGGTGGTTTAAAAATCAGAATGAAGCTGAACCCAGTGGTTCATGCCTGTAATCCAAGCACTTTGAGAAGCTGAGGTGGGTGGATTACTTGAGGTCAGGAGCTCGAGACCAACCTGGCCAACATAGTGAAATTCCATCTCTACCAAAAAATACAAAAATTAGCCAGACATGGTGGCACATGCCTGTAGTCCCAGCTCCTTGGGAGGCTGAGGTGGGAGAATTGCTTGAGCCTGGGAGGTGGAGGTTGCAGTGAGCCAAGATCATGCCACTGTATTCCAGCCTGGGTGACAGAGCAAGACCCTGTCTCAAAAAAAAAAAAAAAAAGAGAGAGAGAGAACAATCCATATTACCGGGATAGTTACTGAAGGTACGTAAAGCACTGCATTGAACAGTCCCACCAAAACTGAGATCCCACTTCCTTCAATCTCGTGTAACAGCAAAAGCAAGCAGGTGGCTCCCTCTGGGGGCTTAGCTCCTGCTAACCACTTCTTAAGTGTCCAGGAGGTTTCCCTGGAACCCTGACAAGCCAACCCAGAAAATGTGCCTACTGCAGATTTAAGTCTAAATGTCATGGCTCAGTCTCCCCACTTCAGCTTTCTCCCAGCTGCTAGGGGTTCAGAAATTAGCCTGGCCACAGAACATATAATGCCTCCTACCTGCAGAGCTTCTACCTTTGGTCAGCAGCCACTGGTCCAGCTGGAGCTCCATGCAGGAGAGAGACATCAGCATCATGTCCTGCAGGACAGGCATAGGAAGGCCAGGAACAACATCACAAAGCCTCTTCCACCCTTCCCAACCCCCCACAGTGAGGGGGGTTGGGGAGAGTGGAAGGAAACCAAACTAAACTTTACTTTTTGATAAAAAATATTCTTATTTCTACCCACTTGCCATTTCATATTTCATAAGTGATAATCAGTGCCTACTCGCCAGGACATAAAAAGAGGCACATGGATCTATGTTGGAATAAGACTTGGGAAGGGCCAGGAGACCTGTCTTCAGGGTTCTTCTTCTGTCAAAGAGGCGGCCCTGTTACCTGCCAAGTGCTGGACCAGACACTGCATCCAAATTATAGTACTGAACCCTTAAAAGTTCTGGGCAGCTGGCATACCATTCCCAGGGCACTTGAGGAAGCTGAGGCTCAGCGATGAGAGGCACTTGCCCAGTGGGGACAGCTGGAAGGTGATCATCAGCCTACTTTGCCTGGGGATCAAAGCCCTGGTTCCTCCTGCTGTTCCACAACTGCCCCAGGGGAGCACGGCCTGGTAGGCAGAAGCTGCCAGGAGGTAGTCCCAAGGTATCCCAGTGGAGGGTGCCCAGCAAGGGATGGTTGACCTATAAGCTCCTCTACCTTCCGTCAGAAAGATCACCAGGCAGCCCTGAATGCTCCCAGTGCTCCTGCTTCAGCATTCGGTGTCCCACCTCCAAAAGGAGTAGGGGACCAGAGCACCCTGTGTTCCCTCGAGCTCCAGGAGGCACCAGGTGAAGGAGGCTGGGGTGTGGAATGCAGCAGGGAGACAAGGCTCAATGAGGCTAAGCCCCCTACTGCTGGTGGCCCCCAATGCTTCTCTAAGTACCCTACTTAGCTTTTGCTTTGTTTTTTAAGTGTTAAAAGTCACAGGCCAGGCATGATGGCTCATGCCTGTAATCCAGTGCTTTGGGACACCAAAGCATTAGGATCACTTGAGCCCAGGAGTTCAAGACCAGCTTGGGCAACATGGCAAGACTGCATCATAACATCGTAACATAGCGAGACCCCCTATCTCTACAAAACAAAACAAATTTAAATATGTGGTGGTATACGGCTGTAATCCCAGCTACTCAGGAGGCTGAGGTGGGAGGATTACCCGAGCCTAGGAGTTGAAGCTGCAGTGAGCTGTGACCGTACCACTGTACTCCAGCCTGGGCAACAGAGCAAGATGCTGTCTCCCTGGCACCTCAAACCAAATATTTCCCTTTCCTCCAGCTTCTCCTGAGGAGTCTTCCTCTGTCTCAGCAAACAACCCGAGAAGCCCTCCCCATATCTCTCATTCCCTCACACATCCAATGTCCGGTTCATCCTGTCAGCTCTGCAACCACAATCCAGCACCCCACTATTACCACTGGATCTCAGCCACTGCTCATCTGGCATGGCAGCAGCGGCGGGCCCCTGAGCCCACTCTCTCCCCCAAGTCTATCCTTCACTCTGCCAACTGGGAGCTTTCTAGGCACAAACCAGGTTCAGTGACTTCCTGCTTCAATACCACAAAAGCCCAGGTTCCAGGTCCAGATGCAGCCAAACACAACAGCAGTCCCTCACCCATGCAAGATCCTTGTCCCCATGCCATAGTACAAATTCAATACCAGCCCTTGAGAGGCTCCCCCACTAACCTTAATGTGCTTGTTGCTGCAGTCCCTCAGCAGCGGGTTGGGCAGGCTGGTGCTGTGCCTCCTCCAGCTGTGGTAGACACTGAGTACGACCTCTGCCAGGCCTGGAGGCCACCTTAGCAAGAATTTGTGACCCATGCCTTTCAGGTAGCGCATCATTAGCTCCAGGATGCCCCCGTTGGTTAGGTTCTCCAGCAGGAATTCATGTACGTCCTGTTTCTCTGCCCAGGGAGCAAGAACAACCTGACTTGAATAAAGAGGATCTTCCATGCCAGGGTCTCCCATTTTCTTTGGGACATTAAAGACCATTTCTTCCCTCTACCATCTGATCCAGGCGGACACTATACCACATTGTGGTGCTGAGATCAGGCTACTGGGTTCAGTGTCTGGCTCCAGCCCTCAGCAGCTATGATCGAGCCTCTCTGAATCTCCATATCTAAGGTGGACATCAAAGAGCAGACCTCTGAGTGCTGCCATATGCACTAATCTCACTCAACAGTTATACACTGATACACACTCAACACTCAATGGATGTATCTATGTGCTTATATATATCCAATTTGCAAAGTGAAGCCTCTGAATTCGGCCATAAGAAAGCACAGCAAGTATGAGCCTGGACGTTTCAAAAGACCTCTAAGCTGACCACAGGGCTCAGGTCTAAGACTAATCCAGGCAGAATCTTGGCCACACTAAAAAACACCTCAGGACCATTCTCCCAGAACAAAACATAGGCAGGTTATAGGATAGTGGGAAGAAGAATTCCCAAAGTGAATGGTCACATTGCCCGATTCCTACCAGATTCCATGAACGTGGCTGAGTCAAATGACAGTCTATGAGGCCCAATACTTGGGAAGCTTTCCAGTTTGGCTTCTGACTGGACTTCATAGTTATTAAAGGAATCATCTTCCTCCTCAGGGTCCAGCTTTCTTAACCTGCAAGTAATATGCCAAAATCACAAAGTCACAACACATGTTCTGACACAAGCATCCTGTTAGAGGAACTAAATCTGAGCCAGGAAAATGGCGGCTAAAATAAATGGGTGGTGGGGTCCAGAACCCAGGCCTCCAGGAGGCTCTGCCTCTCTCCAGGGCTTCATGAGCTAGCATTTGGTCTGTATTCTCACTTATTCATTTATCTCATCAACAGATGATTACTGAATACCAGCCATGTGTCAGGCAGTGTGCTAGGCACTGAATACAGCAGCCCTAAGTGCGGCAGATCCTGCCTGCAGTAAGCTTACCCTCTAGAGAGATACAGCCAATAAGCAGGTACACAAAACTTGGAGGGTCCCAGGGAAATCTTCAAATAAGAACCAATCACAACAGAGTGCTTGAGACTATGGGTCAAAGCCCTGCTTTAGAGACCAGGGTCAGAGAAAGTCTTTGAGAGGGGATGATGTTCATGCTGACACTGTAGGAGGAGAAGGGCTGACGATGTAAAGATGCAGGACAAGGACAGGTGCAAAGGCATAGGCAGGAAGAGTACCTAGTATGTTCTGGGACCTCATGGGAGCCCAACAAGTAGGGAAGAAAGCGGATGGATAGGTGGGAGTCTGAACTTGGTCCTTCCATAGCTCCTCATAAAGCTGTGGGTGGGCCCAGCCTTAGGACTGGGTACACCTCTCCTGGCGGGCACCATTCTTTCAAACTCCCCCCAAGGACCCATTTCAGCCAATCTTGTGGTGTTCCCTCAACCCAGAACCCCTATAGCATAAACACTCAGGGAACTTGTGAATGTATTCATTCACAAATTGCACACACTCCCAGGGCAACTCCATCAGGGAAGCTACCATGTTGCACTTGCCTAACCATTCAAAGAAGCAGACACTAAGCTGAGCGTGGTTGCTCACGCCTGTAATCCCAACATTTTGGGAGGTGGAGGCAGGAGGATGGCTTGAGGCCAGGAGTTCCAGATCAGCCTGGGTAATATACAAGGCCTCATCTCTACGAAAAACAAGAAATAAAATCAGCTGGGCATGATGGTGTGCACCTGCAGTCCTAGCTACTCAGCAGGATCCCTCGAGCCCAGGAGTTCAAGGCCACAATGAGCTATAATTGTGCTACTTCACTCCAGCCTAGGCAACAGAGCAAGACCCCATCTCTAACACAAACAACAAAGGAGCAGACACCAAACCACAAAGGAAACCAAAAACCAAAATAAAGATAAGAAAGTATAAACCATTCCAGGTGAATGGGACTAGGGAACAAGAACTTGGAGTAAAAGGCGGGGTTAAGGGGAATATGGGGTCACTCAAACCTCTTGGCACCATCAACCAAACCACAATCCTGCAACTATTCCAAAGGGAAACTTTCTCCTGGTGTCACACCTTAGGAAAAATTCATCAGAAAGCACCACAGCCCCACTTTGGTCCTGCATCAAGTACTGAGAACAATCATTATTTCTAAGCATTTCACCTTCACCTCAGAAAGACAACAAATGAAGAAAATTAGGAATCTTGCTGTAAAATAAATTTACAATCCACCTAAAGCTTCTGGCTTCTCTACCACTTTTATGTTGTTACCACTGAAATAACCTGTCATGAGAAAGAACTACAGCTAGTTTAACTTCTGTTTAAAGATGGCATGTTGAATACACATGATTAGCTCTCAAATTCCACTCCAGTAACCATGAAGGAGTAAAAAACGTATAAACTCACAAAGACAGAAGAGAGGGGAGGACACTCCAGCAGACAAAAAAACCAACTGTTAGAAGGCAGATGGTCCAGGGCAAATGAAGAATGGTGTCTGCTGAGAGAATCCTTTCCACTCAGGTAAGGGAGGAGGAAGGGGAGTATTAAGAAACCAACACTGGCACCATAAAATCCAGGAAGGCTCAAAAATTGAGGACCCTAAAGCCTCTGAAGGAGGCGAGCAGGCAAGGACAAAAAGCAGAAGGACTGGTGAAAACCTAAGTAAGTAGCATTGGGGACCAAGTCTCTCCCAGCTCTGGGGAGCCTGGTACCTGCTTGTCCCCTAGGCTCCTGAGAAGCACTAAGAACGAGTAAAACCCAGGAATTCTTCACAAGCTCCTCCTCTACCTTATCAGAATGCAAGACAATCCTGCTGAGCATGAAGCATATCAAGTAGACACAGACTCCCTGAAAGCAAGAGGAAGCTCCCTTCCATGAGGTTTTCAGGGCATCTGCATCCAGGGCACAGTACCCCTTTGCCTTCAGCAACAAGTAGGTGTCTTGTAAAATCACAGGGACATGAGCATGTTGCTTCTAGCTCTCAAAAGATGAATAAGTCACAGCTCCTACCTTCAGGAATTTCAGAGGTGGGGAGAAGCGAGAAAAATCCAAGATCCCACTCCAGTGAGATTTGTGCTTCAGATATCTGCACAGATGTTATGGGAACACAAAGGAGGAGTCCAGAGAAGAGGGTGGCAATGGAATGAGAAATGTTGTTGATGGCATATGCTGGAGGTCTGTGGGTTTGTTTCCGCCAATCAGAAAAAAATACACAGTACCTGGATGGCAAGAACTTCATCAGAAGCTCCTGGAAGTCTACTTTCTCTTCTTTTTTGCATTTGGTGTTTCGGACACGGGCAGACCGCCGCTTTGCTGTTTCTCCACTCTCTTCTGAAATCTTCTTCCGTTTTACCCCTTTCTTGGATTTATCTACCCCAGAAATATCACCTTCACAAAGAATGCAAATTAAAATCTTACACAGTGGCTGGGGTGAAAAAATGCACTACACAAACATATCAATATCCCTCTTTTATAAATCTACTGGCATTAAACTCTTTGACATTCAAAAAATCTTCCATTTCTTCTTCAACAACAAAGAATCCTGAGTAAAATTAATTTTAAACCCCTTAACTCTCATACCTTTCTTGACTTCACAGGACCCACAAGCCAGATTTCAAGATTATTTTCCACAGCTACAAAGCAAGCAACACCCTTACCCTCCCACCCCCACACTGGTCAGCTGAACTTCAGGGTCTCACCTGGACTGGACAGAGTGAGGTGGCTCTGACCCCACCCAGGATCCCCTGAGCACTCAGTAATATAAGAGCAAAAGAATTGTGTGAACGATATGGACAACACAAGAATGTTATGTACGATTCAATAAAAAAGAAACAACCATGTACATGTTCATTCAGAAACTCCTATATCTGCCAGATATTATTTCTTTCAGTGACATAGAAATCAAGAAAAGGCTTGGGAGATTTTGTCAAAATTTTTTTGACAACTCTAGCAATAATAAAAATCAATAAAACATATACATGTTGGTTGGTGACTTTGCTAACTTTGTTTTCTAAGATCAAAGAAATCAGGATGTACACAGTCAGCAAGAGAGCAGGACCAGCAGATGGGACATCTGCCAGTTTCCACATCACAAGTGGATAAGAGTGACCTTCATGCCAGAATGTGGCAGCCAGGCATGAAATGGTCCTGGGGGAACTATCAAAGAGCAGGAGCTGCAGCTCTGATTCCCCCTCCCCCTCACTGCAGGGGCTTGAGAGCTGAAGTGGCCCTGACAGGCAGTGTCCCTGTGAGCAGGCTAAGGTGCTCCGGTAGTGCTGAGGGCTCCCACTTAAACTTGAGTCATGAGCACCAGCATGACCCTTCTCTCTAGAGAGGCAGGGCTCCCCAACAGTTTCATTCCTGCTGAGCTAAGTAAATGGGGTCTCCCCAGAAGCCAACTCCAGGGGGCCTGCTTACCCACAGGAGCACCTGTCTCCAACAGACCAGGACTGTGTAGTGGGAAGCTGGCTGTGGCCACAGAGGTGTAGGAGACCACGGGCTCGGCGACAGCCACAGCTGGGTTGGCGCTGACAGTGCTTGGCTGGATCACGTTAACTGGTGTCACTACCACGGAGGATGCAAGAGGCTGGCTGGGGTCCTGGTAGTCCGACAGGTCAATCCTCTTGCCAAGACTGGGACGTGGGGGCTCACAGGTGGTGAGATGGTTGTACATGGCCAGCAAGCTCTCTCCGAGGCACTTCCAGCTGAAGGGAGAGGGCCACCACACCTGATCAGCACCCTGTCAAAGGAGTGCTCTAAGCATAGGGCCAAATGGCCTGCCTGTACAGTGGCAGCAGAGCTGCCACCTCCACAGGGGTGAGGAAGGTAGTCAAGGTTTCAACATTGTCATAACTGATGAAATCTTGAGTCTAACACAGCTGAACTGAAGGCGCAGCAGCCAAAGCTGGAGCAGGGACCTGGCATCCACCTGCCCCTCACTGTAGCAGAAGCCCCAGGAGCATCTTGGCCTAAGGCAATTTTAGACTCAACTAGGCAGGTGTGAAATCCACTGACTCACTTCAAAAACTCCTCCCCAGGAAGGTCAAATCTTTAAAACACTTGGGGCACTTCTCTGCTGCCACTAATCTGTTTGATGCAGAGAGCCGCCAACAGGGATATAGTCTATAAGACCTTGGACCACAGGCAGGGCCTGTTGGGAATAGCATTTCAGTGGATTACCAAATGAACTGGAGCCTGCTGGATGGCAACAGGAGATTGTTGTGTGCTTTGTTGTGGTATGGTGTGGCGTGTTATATTGTGTGCTGTCTATTGTTTTGCATTTTACATTCTGTGTTGCGTGTTCTTTGTTGGGTACAAGGTTGTGTGTTGTCTACTATGCTGTGTGGTATGCTATGATGTATGAATTTATCCATTCCTTAATGGCTTCTAATGCCTCAGGCTAAAGACCAACTGCTCAGCTTGGCTTCATGGTGCTGCACAGCCTCATCTCACACCACCCCCCTGCACTCCTGCTACATTAGCTCTCTTCCAGTTCTTTAAACAACAAAATCACACTCTCACATCCCATGGGGCCTTTGGGCAGGCTTCCCTCTGCCCAGATGCAATGCCCCTCCCACAGCACAACCCTCTGCCTAGCCAATGCCCGTGCTTCAGCCAGACCCCAGGTCCAGTACCCAGCCTTCCCCAACCCTACAACAGCAGGAACCTTGTTCAGAGGCCCTCCAGCACTGTGCTTCTCTCTTCACAGCCCCCATCAGCTTGAGGCATGTGTGCCCTTCTCTGGGTGACTGGCTACCCATGGGATCACTTGCAGCAAGGGACCAGGCCCTGCCACACTGTGCCCCCAGCACAGTGCACAGTGCTCTGCAGAGAGCTGGCATCCAGAAAATGTTGAGAAAAGAATAAAAGGACAGAGCTTCAGGCTGGGCACTGTGGCTCACACCTGTAATCCCAGCACTTTGAGAGGCCGAGGTGGCAGGTCTCCTGAGGTCAGGAATTCAAGACCAGCCTGACCAACATAGTGAAACCCCATCTCTACTAAAAATACCAAAAATTACCCAGGCATGGTGGTACATGTCTGTAATCCTGGTTATGGGAGGCTGAGGCAGGAGAATCACTTGAACCTGGGAGGCAGAGGTTGCAGTGAGCCAAGACTGTATCCCTCTATTCCAGCCTGGGCAACAAAGTGAGACCCTGTCTCAAGGGGAGAAAGAAAAAAAGGACAGGGCTTTAAAATCCAGAATCTGAACAATGGAGGCTCCCAGGACTGGAAGGATTTCTTCTTTTTCCTGCCTTCAGCTAGTGTTACATTTAGACAGAAAGAATTTGCTCACTGGCTGGGTTGTGTCAAATGCCCTAAATACACCAATTTCCCTTCTCATGCCTTGCTCTTGCTCATGTCTACCAGGCACTGAAGAAACCAGGGTGGTAAACTGTGCCCTGCAACACATTATTATTATTATTATTATTATTATTTGAGATGGAGTCTTGCTCTGTCACCCAGGCTGGAGCACAGTGGTGCCATCACAGCTCACTGCAGCCTTGACTTCCCAGGTTCAAACAATCCTCCCCATCAGCCTCCAGAGTAGCTGGAACTACAGGTATGCACCACCACATCTGGCTAATTTTGTTTATTTTTTGTAGAGATGAAGTCTTACTATGTTGCCCAGGCTGGTCTTGAATTATTGACTCAAGTGATCCTCCTGTCTCAGCCTCCCAAAGTACTGGGATTACAGGCATGAGTCACCATGCCTGGCTGGTTTTCATATTTTAAAAGTGTTTAAAAAAAAAAAAGAAGAAGGAAAGAATATACAACATAAATTGTACATGGCCCACAAACACTAGTATGTTTACTATCCAGCCATGTAAAGGGAAAGTTTTGCTGACCCCTGGAATAGATGGAGATTATTATAAAAGCATCATGTCCTCTGCTACCAGAGAGGGAATCTACACTCTTCCTTTAATAACCAAATCCCAAATTTAACTAGTGAGCCTAACTCCCTCTGCTTCTACTTAACTCTCCCCTATACGATGGAGGGTGGCCACGATACCAGTTCCCAGCCCTCTCTTCTCCAGTCACATTACCACAATCCCTTCTAGTGTTCTCAGACCTTTTCCTCCTTCACTGTAACAGGGAGGCACCCCAATGCCCTTCCAAAACCCCAACCCTCTATAGTTGGGGAGTACACACTCAGATGGGAAGAGGACCCTAATCAAGACAAAATACAAAGAAAAGGCACCTGACGGGAGTCCTAGAGCAGCCTGAAGAACAGCCCTCTTCCTGGCCATCTCTGTACTCGGGTATGGAAATATTTCTGGGAAATTCCACATGCTGAAACTCACAGCCAGTCATAATAATATGGATCAGAGCCAGCCCTTCCTGAGTGGGTGTTACGTGCTGCCTCTGTGCTAGCCCCTACACATTCTATTTCATTATCATGACAACTCTACAAGAGAGAGATGTTGCTTTCCCCATTGCTAGGGAGTGACTCCTAATATCCCTAGAGTCATCCAATTGATAGCATTAGGAGTGCCAGGACTGGACCTAGGTCAGGTCGGTCTGATCCAGGCAGGAACTCCCTCAGAGTAAGCAGGCAGGGGTGGAAGGAGGGATTGGGGAGCAGAAATGGAAGGCTACTGCTAAGTCATGCTAAACTTAAAGATTCCATGTCAGAATTTTAAACACAGAAATTGAATTCCAAAGCTCACTAAGGGACTAAACTACCCCAAATCCAGGGAACAGCCAATACCAATTTGCCCTTCCTGGACAAAGAGAGACTCTCACATCATGGGGCTGGCAAGGACTACATTGAGGCCCATCTTGCAGGGCACCCCCTGTGACCTTAGAAGGAAAACATGGAGGATTTGAGAGCAGGAAAGCCCAAACTGTCTCTGGGCTCCCCATTTAACTGCTCTGAGCATCAGTTTCCTCCTGGCAAGTGCCTGGCAAATGTTAGTTTCTGTTTCCCTTCCAAGTAGGGCAGGCTGAGAGAAGACTTACAGGAATGTGGCAGGTGGCTGGGGTCAAGAACAGCAACCGCAAAAAGGGGCTAAGATTGGATGTACTTGAGAGAGAGCTGACCTGCTTCTTAGTAATCAAGTAAACATGTACCTCCAACCATTTGGCCACTGTGCACTCAGCCCCCATCCATATCACCAACCCATGGCAAAGCCTCAAGGTCTCTCCCTCCTGTGCAGGGTAGTATCCCATACCATACCAGGGCCTACTGGCCGAACCAGCATTCCCAGAGACACTAGCCAACCTACGTGAAGAAGGGAATGGGCTGCACCAGTTTCAGGTCCGGCTCCTTCTCCCGAACGATCAGCGCTTGCCTCTTTTTCCGTAGCCCAAGGGCCTCGTCTACAATGGCCTGTGTCTCAGCTGCACTCACCGACACATCATGAATCGACATGTCACTAAAAGCATGTGAGACAGGGAGAAATTACAATGTTACAAACTAGAATTGAGGCTGAAATTTTACATACAAAAATGTATTTACAGTAATACCTTTTAATGTGTATTGTTTCCTCCTACAAATAAAATAACCACTTGAGTCTGACCTGGGTAGGGGAGTCAATAGCCTTCTTAATACCCACACACACTAAAAATGACTGATATTCTTTGTTCCTTTGAGAATTCAAACTGGGCAGAGAAAGAGTTTTCATATGTATTAACAGTATCATAGTAATATCTGAAAAGCCACAGAAAAATAAAATCTTTCTCTCAATTATTATTGGAAAATCTTAAAAGAATTTATCCCATACTGCCCATGCCAACAAAAAGTCATCAGACAGGTGAAGCTCACCAAAGTGTGTCATGATCCCCAAATACAGAAAGGGCAGGTTCTTGGAGGCCCCAGGTGTCCTCCCACAAACACACTTCTGAGGTGACCCAACAGCACCTGCCCTCCTGCCCAGACTGTCCTGGTGCTTCCCAGCAGGGTTACACCTCACAGCTACTCAGGAATTTCTCTGTTTCATGTTTCATCTGTCTCCCCCAAGAAGGTTAGCTCCCTCATGACAGATGATCCCTCGGCTCCTATCTCTGCCAACAGGTAGTTCCCTCCGGAGAGGCACAGGTTCACAGGGAATAGACACCGAGATAAACCACTACTAACCAACCCCTACAAGTATGTTCCAGGGCCAAGGAAGACCAGAGGGCAGGAGGAGTTGGCCAGACTGGAGGGCTGGGGGAAAGGGCAGCTAGAGCTCAGAAAGTAACAGAGAGGTAACCTGAGAGTTGGCACGTGAAACAGATAAGTTCGTAAGTGAGCAGCTCTGAGGTATAGCCCTGCTAGCAGGCATCAGGACAGTCTGGGCAGGAGGGGCAGGTATTGTTGGGTCACCTCAGAAGTGTGTCTGTGGGAAGACACCTGGTAAAGAAGGGGCAATGGCAGGACAGGTGGAGAGGTGGGAAAATGGCATGACAATTTAGAGCACAGTGGGAGCCAGGGTAGGAGATAGGATGACACACAATGGAATCATGCCTGGAAACTGTCAGGGACTTGGGGCAGTCTTAACAAAAGGAGCCTGAGAGGGAAAAGCAGGAGGTGAGGTGGGAGATGTAGGGAGTCAGGCTGCAAAGAACCTCTTGGGTAATGCAATTGCGCATGGGGTGTATCCTTAAGGCAAGGCAGGTGTGGCACATGATCAGAGGCATGTTTGGGACGCTGAACTTGAGCAGCACTGGGGACAAACCCTGGGAAACGAAAAGGCAGGAGGCAAGCTGGGCATCCAGGCATCCAGAGGAGAGAGAGCAAAACTGAAAGCTGGCCAGGCATCCGGAGAGGTGGGCATCAGGAGAGGTGGGCAGCCTGAGGAGGCCTTGTCAAGATTAGGTACAGGTGGGTGATCAACAAGGCAGCTCAAGGTCAGTTCACTAGATGAGGGGCTGCAGCAGGGAATGGAGTCCCAGAGCACAAGGGCTCCATCCATGGGACCTGAGAGGAGAGTGAGTTGTGCTCCTGACCTTCACCAGCCACACAGGAGAGCATGCACACATGCATGGAAAGAGGCAGGACTTACCATTTGAGGAACATTCTGAGAGAGTCCTTCCGGAGACAAGGCTGCTCCTCAAAAATTTTCTCCTTGAGGACCAGCCCTTTGCTGTATCGGCAATCCTTCTCCAAAGCTTTGCAGATGAAGTACAGACATGCTGGCAAGGAAAGAAACAGTTTATGACTTCTGAAACTGCACTGAGAAGCTCTGGCCTTGCCAGTTAACATTAGGAAAATATTCCCACTCCTAGATCAATGAAATGCCTGGTAAACAATAATGAGATACCACTTTAACTAATTCAGTTAGGTCAATAATAAGACCCAGAGTAGATGGGGCACTGCAAGGTGAGCAGGCCCAAAGCTTCTGGCAGAGGACAGACCATAGGATCTTTTTGGAGGACCATAGGCATTACACATAGATCCTCGACCCAGCAATCCCACTTCCAGGAACTACAGCAAAAATCCAATAGCACTCATAGTGATTATCTATTGGCTAATTGGAAAACAGCCCTTAAAACATCTGGAAATAGGCGCAGAGCTCACGCCTATATTCCCATTACTCTAAGGCCATGTTGGGCAGGTCACTTGAGCCCAGGAGTTGGAGCCCAGCCGGGGAAACCTGATGAAACCCCATCTCTACAAAAAATACAAAAATTAGTCAGGCACGTTGGTGTACACCTGTAGTATCAGCTACTCAGGACATTGAGGTGGAAGAATTGCTTGAGCTCAGGAGGTCGAGGCTGCAGTGAGCCATGACTGTACTACTGTACTCTAGCCTGGGCAACAGAGTGAAACCCTGTCTCAAGGGAAAAAAAATCTCAAAACCACTCTGTCCCACCATGGCACCTGGTTAAGTAAAGTATGTCCAATCCACGCAATCAGTTGCAAAGCAGCCACTACACAGAAGATCGAGGAGTATGCTTACTGTCCAGAAATAATGCCAAGATACAGCACTGGGAAGAAGCAGGGGACAAAAGAGGTCAAATAGTGTGGCCCCACCATACACATAAAATGGACTGAATTTTGCTTACTTGTATTTTCCAATTTTCCTTTTTTTAAAAAAAAACCCTATTATTAAAATTACTGCCTACAATTTAAGACATGTAAATAGTTCATGGTAATGTAATAATGAGCCTCCTCAAGTCATTGATCTGGAAAGTCTGTGCTAACTAACTCTAGCTCCTTCAGGAATGGAGACAGTAACAGGTAAACACACAGAAAAAATGGGATGGCATGGATTCACAAAGCAGAACTATGATATAAATTATGAAAGCCTTCAGCACTTGTAATTTGGAACTGTCCAGGTCTCACTAATGAACACAAAGAGAAACAGCACAATGCAGCAGGGTGCCAGCTCTGCCCAGACACTGGAACCGCTATCATGCCCTGCCCAGCTTCTCAGTTTGGTGCAGGTGGACTGCAAGTGACTCCTATCAAGACTAACTAGAAAATGAAGCACCTAGGAGAAGCAACTCACAGAGAAAAGCCAGACCAGAAGGAGAAATCTGGGCATGGAAGCCTGGGAGAGGAGGAAGTGATGCCCTCCTAGTATGATTGGCAGGGGAGAGCAAAGACTGGCCACAATGCTCAGCAGGGGCCACACACCCCAAAGCACACAAAGGCTGTGCAGTCTGTGAGCAGGGAGAAGTCTGTGCAATCCCAGCACAGCCCAAGCTGCTCAATAGATGGTCCAAAGGTGCCTGCCTCAGACAAATAAGGGACATGGTTTCTCTGAGACCACACGAAATCTGAAGGGTAGCCATCAGTGATTGCACAATGAAGAAAAGGTGATCCTTGCTGTAAAGTAGCAAAGCACTTGGCTGAATTATGTCTATGTTCTCGTGTTCTGTGGAAGGTAGAACTTGTAAGCAATGAAACTGGATATTTTGCTGAGACTTCAAAGCAAAGCATTAAAGACATGGCCCAGTTGCAAAACGAAACCAGAACTTAAAGATTCTGAAAATTCTGTCTATCCATATTGCAAAAATTGAGAAAGTTTGTTCTGAGAACACTATGGGTGTGGTCAGCCAACAATTTCCTCATAAGAGCTGTGTGTGCATGAACCACAGACTTAATCAGGTACCTCGGCAGAGGCCAGAAAGGTAAGATTATACCAGCAGAAACACTGTCAGTTGGGACTAACAGGAACAGAAAAAAACGATAAAGAATGAAAGGAAGCCAAGAATATGTGTTATTCTTCAAGGAAAGCGAAGAAGAATCTCAAAGGTAATTCAAAGATCATCTGAGCTGCCACTTCCACCACAGACCAAGAGGCTAGGGCTAGTTCCTTAAAGGCTGGGGCCACCGCTCCAGTTTGCATAGGCCAGGATGTCTCAACCTAGCACCTTAGGGGTAGAGCCCTTGCCAAGCCAAAAGGGTGGGACTTGTCCCTCCACCTACCTGCCATGAAGGTGATGTTGCCTCCTCAGCGGGCATCAAGGGCAGAGCATCAGATCAAAGATAATTATTTCTGAGACTTAGGACCTCAAATTTGCCTTGCCACATTTGTTAAGTTTTGGGACCCATTACCCTTTCCTGCTTTTCTATTTCTCCCTATTGGAATGGAAATGTCCTTCCTATATGTATCTGTCCCACCATTATATTGTGGAAGCACATAATTTATCTGGATTTGCAAGTTCACAACTGGAGAGGAATTTTGTCTCAGGACAAATTGTACCTCAAGTCTTACCCACATCTAATTTAGATAATATTTTTGTTTTGTTTTGGAGACAGGGTCTCACTGTGCCACCCAGACAGGAGTGTGGTTATACAACCTCGACTCACTGCAGGCTCAACCTCCCAGGCTGAAGCAGTCCTCCCACCTCAGCCTCCTGAGCAGCTGGGACGACAGTCATGCACCAGTGTGAACCCGGTTAATTTTTGTATTTTTTGAAGAGATGGGGTTTCACCATGTTGCCCAGGCTGGTCTTGAACTCCTAGGTTTAAGTGATCTGCCTGCCTTAACCTCCTAAAGTGCTGGGATTACAGGCGTAAGCCAACATACCCAGCCAATTTCTGCTGTTTAAGCCACTTAATCTATGGTACTTTGTTTTTATGGAAGCCCAAACAGACTAAGACACACAAAATGAGATAGTGTAGGGATGAAATCAGCCATTCCTTCTGTCAAACAAACAGAACCTTGCAAAGCAAAAAAAAGAAAAAAGAAATTAGACAGCCAAAAGAAAAATCGTTCAGAAGACATGCTATTTCATTACTACAAGGCATTTAACAAATCAAGAAAGAGATGCAGAATAAAGCAGAAATCTAAAAACATTTCCATTCTCCCTGACAGTCAGGCAAAGCCCCTCAACGTTAACTTTGGCTTTCAGTTTACCCAAACTACCTTTCCTCCTCAGTGCCAAAAACTACTGGCACATGGAAGAAGGCATCGAAGCATGACTTACTTGTGTAATCACTAAGAGTGTACAGGACAGTGATTAGGTTATCCAAACAAGGCCAGTGGTCAGGATTGCACCGCAGCCCTTCCTCAAAAGCATGGCGAGCCAGGGGGATCCGGATAAGCCTCAGGGCTACATGTCCAATTTTATACCAGAGGTTGACATCTGTAGAGTCCAGCATCACTGCCTGGAAACAACACAGCAGAGGACACGCACACACGCACGCACACACCCCCACACACCCACCCACCCAACCATGCAGTCAGATCTCTCCTTAAGCAGGCACCCCGGGGTTGGGAGAAGCACAGCACTGGCATAGCCACTAAATGGCAAAAGTGGCATGACTATCTTATAACTGACAGGCAATGCTAGCTCATCTTTCCTGGAGTCACATGTTTCCAAGATCTAGAGCAATAATGGCACATAAAAAGTTAGAGGGACCAAGTTATTTAACTTAGAACTTAAAAAAAAAAAACTTTTCTTTTTTGAGACTGGGTCTCACTCTAGCCCAGGCTAGAGTGTGGTGGTGCGATCATAGCTCACTGCATCCCCAAACTTTTGGGCTTAAGCAATCATCTCGCCTCAGCTTCCTGAGTAGCTGGGACTAAAGGGGCGCATCACCACACCCAGCTAATTTTCAATTTTTTTGTAGAGACATGGTCTTACTATGTTGCCCAGGCTGGTCTCAAACTCCTAGCCTCAAGTGATCCTGCTGCCTCGGCCTCCCCATTTTCTTAATATATTTTGTCAATTTGAGCATCTGTATTCCTTACATACTTAATAGGTTTAAAAAAAAAAAAAAGTAAAAGGAATAGAAGGAAAAGAAAATACAGGACAGGCGTGATGGCTTGTGCCTGTAATTCCAGTTTGGGAGGCTGAGGTGGGCAGAATGCTTGAGTCCACGAGTTCAAGAGCAGCCTGGGCAACATGGCAAAACTCCATCTCTACTAAAAATACAAAAAAATAATAGGGTATAGAGGTGTGTGCCTACAGTCACAGCTACTTGGGGGCGTGAGATGGCAGGATCACTTGAGCCCGGGAGGTCGAGGCTGCAGTGAGCCTTGATTGTGCCACTGCACTCCAGACTGTGGAACTGTTGTGTCTTAAATTTTTTTTTTCATGGGAGTCTTACAGGATTCAAGAAAACTCATGTACTTTGAAGACAAACCTTGGTTCATATCCCTGCTCCAACACTGATTAGCAGAATGATCCTGAGCTTCCATTACCTCATCACTAAAGTGAAGATAAAGACTCCTTCCTTCCAAGATGGTATGAGGATTAGTGTATGCACAGGAAGCAAATGGCAGTGTCTGGTGCTTTAGAAGTCCCAGAGAGAGACTGATAGTAACATGAAATAACAATACTATTATGACTGGAAGTATTAATATATTGAATGCTGGCCGGGCGCGGTGGCTCACGCCTGTAATCCCAGAACTTTGGGAGGCTGAGGCGAGTGGATCACGAGGTCAAGAGATCAAGACCATCCTGGTCAACATGGTGAAACCCCGTCTCTACTAAAAAACTACAGAAAATTAGCTGGGCATGGTGCAGCGTGCCTGTAATCCCAGCTGCTCAGGAGGCTGAGGCAGGAGAATTGCCTGAACCCGGGAGGCGGAGGTTGCGGTGAGCCGAGATTGCGCCATTGCACTCCAGCCTGGGTAACAAGAGTGAAACTCCGCCTCAAAAAAAAAAAAATATATATATATATTGAATGCTCAGTTTCAGAGTGTTTTTCATACTATTATGCATACCAACTCACTTAATTTTCACAACTATGCTTTTTATTATTCCCACTATATTGGTATAGACCTAGAGGTACCAAGAGACTGAATAACTCACTCTTGGCCACACATGCACTGAGTAGCAAAGGAAGAATTCACATGCAGGCCTCTGTATCCAAGTATGTGCTCTCCAGGCCTGGTCGGTACTAACTGTTATCACCTATGGACCCTAGAGTCTTGGGTACTACAGCTTGGTGATGCACCACTACAAACTCTTCTTTTTGGCCCACGAGACCCCAACCTCATCTCCTCTACCAACAGCTTTCAAAACACCAAGGGAGCTAAGCACCAAAACCCCACCTCTAAGTAGAACTCCATGGCTGTCTCCAGATCCTCCCGCTGGGCCGCCAGCTGAGCCAGGTTCTTGTATGTGGAATATTTCAGAATCAGCCCAGGGTGTTTCAACCCCTCCTTCTCATCACCAGATGAAACTGCCTGTGAACAAAACAAACAGGAACACAAGTGACAACTAGGCCTTGAAGCCTCAGCAAGCAGCCAGCAGGATACCTAGCTTCCAGGCTGGCCTCTGCTGCAGGCTCTTGAGCCAGTCTAGTGTCATTCACCACTAGAAAATGAAGGTACTGCACCATGTGTTCTTACAAGACCACTCCTGCTCCAAGTGCACAGAGAAGAATGAACCACCCTGAGGTATTAATAGTTTGCAGATGTCTGGGCACCATAGAGACAGAGAAAAGCTCCCCTATAACTACTGCCATGCCTGAGGGTTCAGGCCTAGAGAGTAACATTTATAGCACAGGTAGGCCCAGCCAGCACCTCCAGGTATGAAGATGAAAGACAACGTATGAGCAGGCTGCCTGGGGGCAGGAGGACCTGGAGCTTTACCCCAGACACTTTAGCATCAGGAGTAAGAGTCTGAGCCTATAACTCATCACACGACCATAGACCATTGTTAATTTAACCAAAACATTAGTGTCTGACCTCTGTAATTAGGAACAACAATTCCTACCATAAATATCAAAAGTTAAAGTGAGCTGAAAGACCATAAAAATTGCGAATGTATTTAGTATGAAAAGTTACTTCATTACAGCTTTAATGACCTTATATTCTAAGAAACTACTGATTAGTAAACTATTGCTCCAACCATAGGACAAAGACTAACATTTTCTAACAGAAAAAACTCACGAGCACCAAGAAGCTCTTTCCTGGGACAGGTGGCTTCCACACATTGCTCTTCATGTTGGGAACAGGCAAGACTCGAAGACATGCCACCCTCAGCAAGCATCCCTTGACTAATCCAAGAATCTATCTACCTTGGAGGTCATAAGGAACTTCTTTCAGTCTTAGAAGCTCAAATGAAGCCCCATTCAGTTATCTTCTACTGTCGTCTGACTTAACACACAAAAAGGTCCCCAAGAAGCAGCTGACCAGGGCTGGATCCCAGGTACCTCTGTCCCTCCAGGTACAGAACTCTTCAAAACAGTGGGAACAAATTTACTGAGACTGAGTGAGTCTACTTCAGACTAAACAGTCAGCAATACACATAAACATAACAGTGGATGCTCTTAACTAACCTCCACCTAACAGACTACCAACATTCAGTACTACTCTCAATCCGCCCCAGCAAGTCCCTCCAGGACACCAACCAGTTAGGCTGAATGCTTCTTAGGAGTCAGCTGCGGTCCAGGACCTATTTACACCAATCCTCTGTAAAACTGTTATTAAGTACATTAATGCAATAAGAGGGTAATAAGAAACTGTTCTATGTATATTTTCTGTACTTTTTGGTTGCTTACAATGAGCATGTTTTTACGATTATAAGCAAGGGGCGGGGGTGCTAAAACAACCTTGTAAGGCTAAAAGTGATATACTGTGCAAAGAAAGATGCACGCACCTACAACTAAAAGGGTGACACATGACCGTGCCCTTAGGTAAAAGGCCTCCTGCCTAGCACCTGTTGAATGCTGGGCCCACCTGGCATCCATCTATACTTATGCTGCCCTCTGAGTTCAGTGCTTACCTGTTCACATCTCTGAGGTACATTCCACCAAGGCCTGAGAGGGAAGACGCAACAAACCCAGCAACTGGCCCAAAACCAAAGCTCAGTAAATATGGAATAAACTAATTTTCCCTCTCTGGGTCCTCACCTACTTCCTACTAACACTGAGAGGAGGAGGTCACAAGTCCCACACCCCTTATTCCAAGAAACTGTAACTAGTAACCAAAGAATCTTGACAAGCTATATAATTAGGAATATGAGGAAATACCTTGAGTGAGAGAAGGAATAGATGCTTTCTGCTGACAATTAGAACTCAGTATTCTAACTCATCAGCAGCAAAAACCATCTAGGGGTAGTGTGCTTGAGTCACCAGTATCTGCCTGCTTAGCACTGTAGGAGATAGGAGACTCTGCTGAACTGAAAGACTGTGCAGTCCAGAAAAACACCCATGGAGTTTATCTGTTTCCTTAATGCACATCATCTGCATGTTTGGGTACCTGAAAACAAAAGCCTTTCCTCCCAATGAAATATACACCTTCCTAAACGAATTTCAGGTTGGGACCAATTCCCAAACCTCTGGTCAACATCTCCAGTCAATTCGAGGATTAACTCACTCACCACTACCACAGTCCCCATGCTGGGACCAGGTCTTGCCCTGCCTGCCCCTCTCTGCTGTATCCAGTGCCCCAATCCTTCTGACTATATTCAAAACTCCATGGCATGTCTATACAGCCTTCCCAAGCTCAAGGTCTTTTACTCAAATGGCATTTGCTAGAATGTGCTGCCAATAGGATCATTAGATATCAGCAAACCATGGACTCCAATCCTGGTTCGAACAGTTCACTTACCTGGATGGCTTTGAGCCACCAAGACCTCACTAAGCCTCAGTTTCCACATTTGTAAAACCCAGCTACTGGGCAGAGTGGTTGTGAAGATTAAGTAATAATGATAGCTGGCCTTTACCAAGCACTTACTTTGCACCAGGAACATTCTACATGTTTCACTGGATTCACTCAACCCTCATAAAAACTCAATGAGGCAGATACTCTAGAGGCAGAGAAATAGGGGCAGAGAGGTGAAATGTTTTCAAGGTTCCCCAGCCCAGAAATGGGAGAGCAGAGGTAAGGCCCAGAACACCCAGCCCCATAGCACCCAGCCCCATAGCACATAGACTGACCACCACAGCACACTGCCTGGCCTGCTGGTGCCTCACCTCCCGCAGCAAGCGCGCCTCCAAGAGCTCATGGTAGGCTTTGGCAGACTCCTCAAACCGGTCATGTTTCTGCAGATCCAGGGCCTTGTGGTACAATGCAAAAGCCTCTGCTTCCTGCAAACCAAGACAAGAGACGTTTTTATACAGCATAAAGATCTGTCTTTTTTAAGCCAAAAATGTATGTAAGGCAGGGCAACAGTCAGAGGAACCAACCATGTGATTAGATGGCTGGAACTTTCAGCTCCCAGACCTCCCAACTTCCAGAAAGGGAAGAGAGGCTGGCGATTGAGTTTAATCACCAGTGATTTAATCAATCATGCCTATGTGATATAATCTACATTGAAAAAACCCTAAAGGACAGGGTTCAGAAAGCTGCTAAGCTGGTGAACAACATCGAGGTGCTGGGAGGGTGCCGCACCTGGAGAGGGCACAGAAGTTCTGTGCATCCACCCCATACCTTGCCATAAACATCTCCTCCACTTGGCTGTTCCTGAGGTGTATCCTTCGTAATAAATTGGTAAATGTAGGTAAAGTGTTTTCCTAAGTCCTGAGCCGTTCTAGCAAACTGTCAAACCTAAAACAGTTAGGGTGTGAGAATCCCTTTTAGCCCAGCTGAACAGGAGTGTGGGTATCCTGGCACTCAATGCTTGCAAGTGGCATCCAAAGTGAGGGCAGTTTTGTGCTAACAAGCTGTTAGCACTATGGAGTCTGTCACTAACTCTAGGTAGCTAGTGTCAGAACTGAATTGTAGGACACCCAGTTGGTGTATGGAGAGTTGGAGAATTGGTTGGTATGGGGGGAAAAATACCACCAATATATGATGTCAGAAGTGCTGTGAGTGAAAAGTTCAGTGTGAATGGTTTCCATTGCAGGCCAGGCACAGCAGCTCACATCTGTAATCCCAGCACTTTAGGAAACCAAGGTGTGAACGAGTTCACGACCCACCTGGGCAACATAGAGAGACGCCCATTCTACAAAAAATTTAAAAATCAGCTGAGCATGGTGGCCTGTGTCTGTAGTCCTAAGCTATTCAGGAGGCAGAGGCAGGAAGACTGCTTCAGCCCAGGAGTTAGAGGTTACAATGAGCTGTGACCATGCCACTACACTCCAGCCGGGGTAACAGAGTGAGACCCTGTCTCTTAAAATAAACAAACAACAACATCAGAAACTACCACAAACACAAAACTGGTTTCAATTGTTTTCTTTCTTTCTTTTTTTTTTTTTTTTTTTTTTTTTTTTTTTTTTTTTTTTTTTTTTTTTTTTTTTTTTTTGAGACAGAGTCTTACTCTGTTACCCAGGCTGGAGTGCAGTGGCATCATCTCAGCTCACGCAACCTCCGCCTCCCAGATTCAAACTATTCTTCTGCCTCAGCCTCCCTAGTAGCTGGGACTACAGCCATGAGCCACCTTGCCCAGCTAATGTTTGTACTTTAAATAGAGATGGGGTTTCACCATGTTGGCCAGGCTGGTCTCAAACACCTGACCTCAAGTGATCCACCCACCTCAGCCTCCCAAAGTGCTGGGAGGCTGAGTGCCTGGCCTGGTTTCCACTGTTTTCTACTCACCACTCTGCCACAGCCTGATCATTGCCTAGGGTGGATGACAACCTCCTGTGGGAGGGAGGCGGCATTGGGTGGGTTGAGCTTCACCGACATGCCTTACAGACTAGGGACAGGTGACTAGTAGACTTCTGAGACAGCTCTAGAACTGTCCTTATTTCTACCATAAAATGCAGGGGGTGTGAAGGAGGACACATATATTTCAGGGAAAATAAAGGCAGGAGCAAACCCTTGTTACACTTGGATAGGACAAGGGTATAGAGATGAATGGATGGAAAGAAGGAAGGCTGAAATGGAAGTGATGCCAGGCCTCATGGGAAAGAGGAGTGATCAACAATCTAGGGATTTAAGGTTGGACCTGTCTCTCTCACTGACCTGGAAGGTGATCCCAGTCTAGGCTGCTCCCCTCAAGAGTCTCATCACATTGTAAAGTGAGGGCAATACACTAGGGAACCTCGAAGCACCAACTGCCATTAATATTCTGCCATTCCCTGGGTATCTCAACTCCCGAGGCCTACATAAAAAATGGGCTACATGGAAGTGGGCCTGGTGGCTAAACTGGCCTTCATATACACTGACAGAATAAATATAATTTCTCCTCAATATGATCATCTCCTAAGTAAAACAGGTTTAACAGGAGATGGAGAGCTAGCCATTTTTCAAAATGGAATTTCCCCCTAAAACCCCACTAAGGAGATGCCTAAATGCATTTAAAATGAGGTTCCATCTATAGAAATTAGAAGGTACTTGCAGAGGAAGACATTGCATTACATACCTGAGCCTCCTTTGTCTGGGTTTTGTGACTTTTAAAGCTTCCTTCATGATCATCCTCAATGGTGGAGCTGGCATTTAAGGCTGCAATTCGAATCTAGAAACAGGGATTTGGTGGAAGAGATAAGTTGCTTTGAGATGTCACTCATCTCTTCAAATACTGACAGATGAATACAATTCTGCTCCAGCATATGATCTATTCTACCTTGAAAAGCTATGGCCTCCTCAGATGTGGGGAATGAACAAAAAATCATCATCTAAAGAAAAAAAAATAAGGAGGGGAGGGTTATGCTAATCTATGCAGAAAGTGTGTCCTGGGTACTGTCCACTGCAAAAGCAACAGACACTGGGGATACCCCAGAAACAGCTCAACACAGTGGAAGGCCCAGGTAATGGAAAAACAGATTTCAACAAAACATGTTAACTTTGTCTTTCCAGCAACTCTGACAAGGTCCTGCAAGCCACTTCAACCACCAGGCAAGCACTCACACCCTCAAAGATGCCAACAGCCCTCCTGGGAGTAAGGCTGCTCCATAATAAGAGCCTTCAGAGTCTACCAGGAAAATGCCCCTCGCCCCCAGGAGTAAAGTAACAAAAGAACACTGATGCCCGCAAAATAGGCAGGCATCAGTCCTTACCATATTCAGAGAGATTCAGCACTGCCACACAGCATCACTTCTCATCTCATCACTGGTAAAGGCTGCCCCAGTCCACAGCTCTCCTAGAAGGGAAATAGGACAACAAAGATAAGGCTTAAGAAGAGCCAGGAAGGTCACAGTACTGAGGTCCACCAGGAAATAGTCCTTCCCTGAGCTCTATGCACACAGACCAGTGAATAGCTCCCTTGGGACAGTAGTACAGTCTATTACACAAGGATTCATCCTCACCATAGCATTCATCATTGCCCGGCAATGCACCAGGTGCCAGGCACACAAAAGTGTGCCTCATCATAGCTCCTTGGTATAGCATTCATCCTCACCATAGCTCCTCACCATACCATTCATCATTGCCAGGCAATGCACCAGGTGCCAGGCACACAAAAGTGTGAGAACAATCCTTGCCCCCAGGGATCACTGCAAGCAGAGGTAACAAACCTATTATTTTTTTCAAAAGCTGAATGATATGAAAAGAAACACAGGCAACATCTTAAGGCAGAAAAGAACAATTCATTCAAAGGGATTAAGGAAGGCAAAGGAGTAAATTATTGTATTAAGCCTTGAAGAATGGAATACACTGCAGTGGAAGACAGTGAAGCAAAGTGGCAAGGAGAACATGATGAGATGGGGAAACTAGGAGACAAGGTGTTAGAGCAGGGATGTGTGTGGAGGATGGAGAGGTAGTTGAGGGCCATGCCACAACACAGAGGCCATGAACTTTATCTGCAGGCAACAGGGAACAAATGGGTACTTTAGGGAGAAAAAAATGTCTTGCCAATGTTTTTGAAAGATAATAGAAAAATAATTAGAGGTGGGAAGACCAGTTTGAAGGCTGCAAAAGATGATACGATTGGCAAGGATGTGGAGATTTAGAATCTCATGCAGTGCTCCTGGGAATGTAAACTGGTGCTGTCTTTGTGGAAAACAGTCTGCTAGTTCCTCAAAACATTAAACAGAGCTAGCATATGACCAGGGAATTCCACTACTATGTGTATCTTCCTGAGAGAAATGAAAACATGTCCACATCAAAACTTGTTCATGAATGTTCACAGAGGGTGGAAACAACCTAAACGTCCATCTACTGATGAATAAATAAAATGAAGTATGTCCATACAAGGGAGTATTCATTCTTCAGTCATACAAAGGAATAAAGTTCTGATACATGCTACAACATGGAAGAACCTGGAAAACATTATGCTAAATGAAAGAAGTCATACACAAGAGCATATATTGTCTGACTTCAAGTATATGAGATGTCCAGAATAGGCAAATCTATGGTTTAGTGCAAGGGTCCCCAATGCCCAGGCCACGGGCCAGTACTGGTCCCTGGCCTGTTAGGAATCGAACCACAGAACAGGAGATGATTGGCAGGTGAGCAAGCATTATTGCCTGAGTTCTGCCTCCTGTCAGATCAGCAGCAGCATTAGATTCTCACAGGAGCACAAAGCCTATTATGAACTGCACATGCGAGGGATCTGAGTTGTGCACTCCTTATGAGAATCTAAATAATGCCCGATGATGTGAAGTGGAACAGTTTCAAACAGAAATTATCCCCACCCTCTGTCCTGGTCTATGGAAAAACTGTCTTCCAAGAAACCAGTTCCTGATACGAAACAGATGGGGAATGCTGGTTTAATGGACTTGGGGAGAAGGACAATTGGGGAATGACTACCAACAGGTTTAGGGTTTCTTTCTGGGATGACAAAAATGTTCTAAAATTGATTATGGTGGTGGCTACACAACTCTGTTAATATGCTAAAAACCACTGAATTTGTACACTTCAGGTGAACTACATGGTATGTAAATTATAAAGTTCTTATTTTTAAAAAGATGCCAGGATCCCAGATGGACCCATGACAGCAGGGATGAAGGGGAGTCCCACTAGGAGGTAGACTTACAGGACCTGATACCTAGGCAGCTGGCCCTAGCAACTCGGATGGGTCAGGGAGGGCAGGAGGAGGAGCTGTTAAAAGTCCCACCTGAGAGGCTGGCAGAAGGGCCTGAAAGAGCCCAGCAGGCAGTGGGATAAGCCTTAAACAGACAGACTGAACACATGTTCCACTTTTATTGATTAAAATAATTGCTACTGGCTGGACACTGCAGCTGATGTAATCCCAGCACTTTGGGAGGCTGAGGTGGAAGGACTGCTTGAGCCCAGGAGTTTGAGACCAGCCTGGGCAATAAGGTAAGACCCTGTCTCTATTAAAAATAATAATAAATAGCCGGGCACGGTGGCTCAGGCCTGTAATCCCAGCACTTTGGGAGGCCGAGGCGGGTGGATCACGAGGTCAAGAGATCGAGACCATCCTGGTCTCCTGGTCAACACGGTGAAACCCCGTCTCTACTAAAAATACAAAAAATTAGCTGGGCATGGTGGCGCATGCCTGTAGTCCCGGCTACTCGGGAGGCTGAGGCAGGAGAATTGCCTGAACCCAGGAGGCGAAGGTTGCGGTGAGCCAGGATGGCGCCATTGCACTCCAGCCTGGGTAACAAGAGCGAAACTCCATCTCAAAAAAAAAAAAAAATAATAATAATAATAATAATAATAAATAAAAAATGACTGCTACTGTCACACTGCTACAGTGCTTACAGCAATGACTTCTAGCACAGGCTTCCACAATAGGCTCTGAGTTCTCCTAGGGTTCTTGCAAGGAAGTAAGCACTTTCTCATAGACAAAGAAGACTCAAACCTTTCCTAGACTGATAGCTGTTTTATCTCCTGGGTTCCACATTTAGAAAAAAAAAAGAATACTGCTAATCAGAAGTTTTGAAACTGCAGTTTTTCTTTGTTTTTGTTTCAGGTTCTTTGACATGGAGTCTCGCTCTGTCGCCCAGGCTGGAATGCAGTGGCACAATCTCGGCTCACTGGAACCTCCGTCTCCCCAATTCAGGTGATTCTCCTGCCTCAGCCTCCTGAGTAGATGGGATTACAGGCATCTGCCACCACGTCCAGCTAAGTTTTTGTAGTTTTAGTAGAGATGGGGTTTTACCATGTTGACCAGGCTGGTCTCAAACTCCTGACCTCAGGTGATCCAACCTCCCAAAGTGTTGGGATTACAGGCATGAGCCACCATGCCTGGCCAGAAACCACTGCTTTATCATAAGCTATGCCAAGATGGACACTGGGACCACTATACAATATAAATATAAAAGTAGAAACTATAGCATTAAAACCCTGCATCTGGGTTGTTATCAAAGCAAAATGAAACCAGAAAATGACAAGTATCGGTGAGGACATGGAGAAAATAGAGTCTTTGTACATTGCTGGTGAGAATGTAAAATGGTGTGGCTACTATGGAAAAGGGTGCGTCAGTTCCTCAAAAAATTAAACACAGAATTACTACATGACCCAAAAATTCCACATCTGGCTACATACGGACACAAAAGAACAAATATTGTATGATTCCACTTATAGGTGGAAAATAGAACAAGCAAATTCATATAGACAGAAAGTAGAATGGTGGTTGCCAGAGCCTGGGGGAGGAGGCAATGGAGAGTTACTGTGTAATGGATACAAAGCATCGATTTTGCAAGAAGAAGAGTTCTGGAGATGGATGGTGGTGACGGTAACACAACAATGTGAATGTACTTAATACCACCAAGCTGAAAACTTAAAAATGGGCAAAATTGTAAATTTTGTTTGCATATTTTATAATTTCTTTTAATATCCAGAAGTAAACAATCAATAGAATAGTTTCCAATTAAGATCAAAGTTGAACTTGTTTTCAAAACACAAAAACATTACTCCAAATAAAGTCTCTGCTAGGCTCTGGTCACCCTCAAGGCAGGCCGACAGCCCATGGCCAGACCTGCAGCTCAAGCCACTCCCTGATGACTCCCAGTAAGAAAAACTTAGAGTCCCAGAGGCCAATTATGGAGCCCACTGGAAATCAGAAGAGGTGGGGGAGCCTCTCAAACCCCCACTTCACAGCCACTCTCTTCTCCTCACCCATTGGGCTCTGTGCACTGAATCCCAAAACACCTCTAATCCTATTGAACATCACATAGCCTCCATCAGAACTGCTGCCTTCACTTACCCAGCAGTCACTCAGTAACTACCCATTGGTCAATTTTTTTTTCCACCACTATCCTACTGTAAAAATCAGCTGTCCTACCTAGACCAGGGGTTGTAAGAAGGAAAAATAAAAAGAACACTGGATTTGGAATAGGAAGATTTCAGAGTGTGGTTGAGTTGTGTCTCTGATGCCTGACACCTCGACCCTTTACCACCCTTGGTGTCCTTGTGTATAAAATGGCAACAGTAGCTTGACTAGCCTGGAGCTCCTCTGAACAGAGACAAGCAGACTCAGCTGGTATTCCCGTGTGTCACACCCACACTGACTTCTCCTGCTCCCTGCTACCCCACAGAAGCAGGGGAAAAGTCAGACAGTGGCACTCCTGCCAAGCCACAGGCCTCCCAATCCACTTTCTGCAGGACAGGTGCTAGCTCCAAGTCATGGCCAGTCTTCCTAGATGCCAACTGGATCCTCCTGAGGAAAAACAAGGGAGGGGCCCACAAATGGCTGAAGGATCAGGTCTCTGCGTGGCAGTGGCAGGGTCCACGTGCATGGGTAGGAGAACATCAATACAGCCATTATGCCAAAGCTAACCTATTTCATATGCCTTCTCCTGGGGCATATGCTTCTTTACCTCCAGGACCATGGTGAGTGCAAGTCAAATCTCAGAGCTGACAGGAGACAGCCTCTCAGGACAGATGAATGACTAAATAACTAGGCAAGTCAGAGGAAAAAAAAACAACAGTGAGCTTCAAATCCAGAGCAGGGTTTCTGGCCCCATGTGCTGTCTGAGTCCCTGCCCCAGCCCAATCCCTCCCACCTCCTCCATAAGGAAGGCACCTGGATTTCCTGAAGCAACAGCTCCCTGAGTACCATGATCAGCAGGGCCCAAACACCCTGAAAGAGTCCACAGTGCAAGAAAACAAACAAATTTCAAAACTGTTTTCAAAAAAAAATTATTTTCAATATTGTTCTACGTTAAAACTCAAGTCAACTCTCCCCAGTATAAGGGTACCTGTGCTGGCTTTAACATAATCTAAAAACAGCAGTACTTGGCACCTCTCCAACTCTCCAGTCCATCCCAGACATGTACAAAGCACATTCACATTATCTCACTTGAATTTAATGCAGCCCTACAAAATAGGCATTATCACCTCCATTTTCCAGATTAGGAAACCCAGGCTCAGAGAGACTAGCTGACGTGCCCAAAGACACAGTGCTAGAAAGAAACAAAAATAGGACTCAAAGCCCAGCACTCTTTTCTAGCACAGCAAAAAGTGACATGCCTTGGCAAAGAGTCTCCTGCCTGTCCCTGGACATACACAGCTATGAGCTATTATACTTCAGCTAACAGCCACAACTGATGTCCTGCAAGGGCTCCTAACAGGTTTGCTGAGGGCCATAGAATAAATCACATTTGTTCAGGCTGTTGGACTATCACTTATGCATCATCAACATCACTCCATAAAGCAGAAAACAAATTTCCAATTGTCTAATAAAAGTACTAGCAAAAAGCTATTCAATGCCTAAGTATTATATGCTAATCAAAAATTCACAAAGACCAGCTTCCATTTTATAAGGAGGCACCTCAGGCTTGCCACGTTAGGTGATTTGCCTCAGGTTGCCCAGCTGGTCTGCAGCAGAACCCAAGCTTTAAGCTGGGCACTGCTTTTCAATAGAAGTCGGGCGGACTGAGCACAGACACATACTGGAATCGAGGCATACTCGTGGGTATCCAGTTTTATCGTCTATACAACATTTCATCATGGAGAACCTAAAAATGATTCCCACACAGACTCATCATGTACGTTAGGCCCATGAGACTAGCACCCCTTCTGCCCACTGCCTCCTAATTCCACTCCATCATTACCACTCTTCCTCAGCTCCCCAAAAATTTCCAGTAGCAAAATTAAGAAGCCAGAATAAAGGACACATTGGGAAGACTGTGGGAGCTTTGAACATGTACTGTATAATCCCCTTTACTAGCAACTACCATCTTTTTTTTGCAACAGGGTCTCACTCTGTTGCCCAGGCTGGAGTACAGTGGCACAATCTCAGCTCAGCTCACTGTAGCCTCAGCCTCTCTTGGGCTCAGGCAAGATTCCCATCTCAGCCTCATGAGGAGCAGGGACTACACGCTCATGGTACCATGTCTGGCTAAGTTTTTAATTGTTTTTTTGTAGAGACAGGGTCTCACTATGTTGTCCAGGTTGGTCCTGAACTCCTGGGCTCAAGTGCCTTGGCCTCCCAAAGTGCTATGATTACAGGCGTGAGCCACCATACCTGGCCTGGTAACTACTATCTTAAAACTGGCCTTGAGTTTTGTGTTTGAGGCAGTCACCCTCTGTCACCAGGCTGGAATGCAGTGGCATGATCTTGGCTCACTGCAACCTCCACCTCCCGGGTTAAAGTGATTTTCATGTCTCATCCTCCCAAGTAACTAGGATTACAGGCGCACTCCACCACACCCAGGTAATTTTTGCATTTTTAGTAGAGACAGGATTTCGCCATGTTAGCCAGGCTGGTATCAAACTCCTGGCCTCAAGTGATCCGCCTCCCAAAATGCTGTTATAGGTATAAGCCACTGCACCTGGCCTTGAGTTTTTAAATATCATTACATGCAATAATTTTTTCCTAAAAATAAAACACATCTTTTAAAAACTAAAACTCTTACACTGATTTGACACAGCAAAAGATGGTTCTTTCTAAATGTCCCCTCTACACGCCCTCACCTCTTCAGTAGAATCACCCTGTCTCTGGGTCTGCCCCTCTCACTAGCCTTGTATACTTCTCAAAGGCAGCAGTCCTGTCCTATAGATAAACAGGTGAGGACTATTTTGTACCACCATATCTGGTACCAAATCCCAGGAAGGAAAAGACACACAAGTAGATGAGTAGTTTCTAGACAGCTCAACTGTTACTCAGTCAAACCCTCAACACGGGGAGAAGTACAAGTCAAGCAGAAAACAAAGAGCTTCCTGTGCAGGACAAATGTGCACCCTCATTTTAGAGATAAGAAAGCTGAGCCCTGTAATCATATTCCTAAGGATGTAATAGTCATAGAACTGCACCACTCCATAGCAAAGACAGAACAAGGGCTGGAAAAAAACAACTAGAGGACAGTACACATTTAACTTTTCAGTCAAATCTTTCTCCATGACCAGCATCCATCATTCACAGGATGACCCTTGAAGGACAGTCCAAGCTTCAGAAGTACCTCAATGCAGAGGCAGCCTGCAGAGACATGGCTCACTGATGGCTTTGTTAACACCATGGACTGCAGCACTCCCATACAAGGAGGAGCGTTCCCTTCGCAGCTCAAATAGGACTTCATCAGTCCCAGTTTTTTTGGCACGCTTCATTTTTCTGTGCTTTGCTTTATTGAGCTTCACAGGTACTGTTTTTGATGAACTGAAAGTCTGTGGCAACCCTCTGTCGAGAAAGTTAAGTGTTATTTTTCCAAGAGCATGTGCTTACTTTGCTTCCTTTGTGTTTCTGTGTCAGCATTTTTTAGCAATAAAGCATTTCTTAACTAAGGTATGCACATTTTTTAAGATATAATGCAGCTGCACACTTAATAGACTACACTACAGTATAAACATTAACTTTTATGTGCACTGGGAAACCAAAAAATTTATGTGGCTTGCTTTACTGTGATAGTCACTTTATTGCAGTGGTCTGGAACCAAACCCACAATATCTCTGAAGCATGTCTGTAATGATAAAAAAAAAAAAAAAAAAAAAAAAAAACCTGCCAGTACACCCAAAATAGAAGAAACCTCCTCAATCTGTACCTTAGTCAATTTTGTGCTGCTGTAACAGAATACCTGAGACTGGGTAATTTACAAAGAACAAAAATGTATTGGCTCACAGTCCTAGAAACTGAGGAGTCAAAGAGCACAGCGCCAGTGCCAGTACCTAGCAAAGGCCTTCTTACTGCATCACTGCATGGTGGAAGGTGGAAGAGTAAGAGAACATAATGAAGCAAAAGGGAGATAAGCTCACTTCTATAACAAACCCACTCTTGTATAATGAACCTATTCCCACAATAACAACATTAACCCACTTACGAAGGCAGAGCCCTCATAACCTAGTCAACTCTTAAGGGTCCCACTTGTCAACACTGTTGCATTGGGGATTATGTTTCCTACATATAAACTGTGGGGGATACTTCAAACCATAGCAATCCCACAAAAGGTATTTACAAAAAACCTACAGCTAACATCATACTTAACTCCCCTCCAAGATCAAGAAACAAGGCAAGGATATCCACTGTCATCTGTCCTATTCCACAATATACTAGAAGCCCTAGCTACCACATTAAGGCAAGAAAAAGAAATAAGTAGAGATTACAAAGGGAAAAAAATGAAACTGTCCCTTTTCACAGATGGCATGATTGCCCTTCATAGAAAATCTCAAGAAATCTAGAAATAAAGCCCTAGAACTTTTAAGTGTGTTTAGCAAGTCATAGGGTACAGGTCAACACATAAAAAGTAACTGTATTTCTTTCTGCATACTAGCAATAAACACTAGATATCAAAATTGAAAAAAGAATATCATTTATAATAGCTCCAAAAATTATGTATAAATATAATAAAATGTGTATAAAGTCTATATTCTGAAACCTAGAAAACAGTGATGAAAGAACTCAAAGTAAACCTAAAAAAATGGAAAGACATACCACATTCATGAACTAGAAGATTCAACAAAGACATGAATTTTCCCCAAACAGACCTAGATTTAGTGTAATTCCAACAAAAATCACAGAAAGGTCTTTTGTGATTATAGATAAGCTGACAGAAAGATTTAATGGAAGGCTAGAGAGGTACTAGAATGACCCAGTTTTAAAAATCATAATAGTATTGGAGGAATCACACTACACAATTTTAAACCTTACAATAAAGCTATAATAACCAAGGCAGCGTAGTGTTGAAGGAAAAGACCATAAATCAATGGAACAAAATACAGAGTCCATGAGAATTCAAATGAACATGGCCAATTTATTACTGACTACGGTGCAAAGGCAATTCAATGCAGAATCTTTTTTGCAACAAATGGCTCTGGAACAACTGAGCATCCATATGCAAAAGCAAAAAGAAAAAGAACCTTGACCAAAAATTCACATCTAATACAAAAATGTCACAAAATGGATCATTTCTAAACATAAAATATAAAACAAACACAGGAGAAAATCCTGGAAACCTAGGGTTAGACAAGCCTTCAGACGACACACAAAAAAACACAATCCATAAGCAAAAAATTTGATAAACTGAGCTTCCAAATTTAAAAACTTGCTTTACAAAAGACACCACTACAAGAATGAAAAGGTCAATCCTTGCACCAAAACAACCAGTAAACTGGGAAAATAATTATCAAAATCTACCACTTCAAACTCTGGAACCTGGCCAGGCATGGGTTCGCACCTATAATCCCAAGGCAGGATTAACTGCTTGAGCCCAGGAGTTTGAGACCAGCCTGGGCAACATAGTGAGACCCCATCTCTACAAAACATAAAAAAAAAAATCAGGTCAGGCGCAGTGGCTCAAGTCTATAATCCGAGCACTTTGAGATATGGAGGTGAGTGGATGACCTGAGCTCAGGAGTTCAAGATCAGCCTGGGCAACACAGTGAAAACTTGTCTCTACAAAAATACAAAAAATATTAGCTGGGCATGGAGGTACGCGCCTATTGTCCCAGCTACTTGGGGGGCTGAAGTGGGAAGATCACTTAAGTCCAGGAAGTTGAGGTTGCAGTGAGCTGATATAGTGCCATTGCTGCAGTGAGCCGAGATTGTGCCTGGGTGACAAAGTGACACCCTGTCTCAAAAAAAAAAAAAAATTAGCTGGGCATGGTGGCACATACCTGTAGTCCCAGCTACTTGGGAGGTTGAGGTGGGAGGATAACTTAAGCCTGGGAGGTCGAGGCTACAGTGAGCTGAGATTGTACCACTGCACTTCAACTTGACAGACCAAGTGAGACCCTGTCTCAAACAAAGCAAAACAAAACAAAAAGACTCTGCAACCTGACCAAACACTTACAACAACCAGCAGAGTATTTGATAAACAGAGGCTGCTAATATTTGGTAAAAGAATAACTTGCTCCACTCAGCTACCATCCCCCATTCCTCAGCCTCATAACTCACAGCTGTAGGGATAGCAGCCCATGTTCCCAAAGTGGCTGGCTAGTTCCAGAGTGAGCAGTGGAAACTATCCTACAAAAACGTGGGTTGTGCACTTTGGTTGGTCTGGCAGATCCCTTTAGAACTGGAATATACTTGCCTTGGTTTTGGCCTTCTCAGGCTACAGACATTTTCACAGGTGGCTTCTATCAGAAAATTTAAAGAGATGGAACACCTTTCCCCTCTTTTTGAGCTGGATACCTGTAATCTCAGCACTTTGGGAGGCCAACGTGGGCAGATCACGAGGTCAGGAGATTGAGACCATCTTGGCCAACATGGTGAAACCTTGTCTCTACTAAAAAGCTCTGCCTCAGTTTCCCAAATAGCTGGGATTACAGGCGCACACCACCATGCCCAGCTATTTTTTGTAATTTAGTAGAGATGGGATTTCACCATGTTGGCCAGGTTGATCTCAAACTCCTGACCTCAGGTGATCTGCCCACCTTGGCCTCCCAAAGTGCTGGGATTACAGGCGTGAGTCACCATGCCCAGCCAGCATATTCTTGACTGTCACATCATCAGTGTAAATTGTGCTTTTGTTACATTTAATACTTTTGGGTTAACCAAAATTAGCCAAGTGTGGCAGCACATGCCTGTAGTCCCAGCTACTTAGGAGGCTAAAGCAGGAGAATTGCTTGAACCTGGTAGGCAGAGGCTGCAGTGACCTGAGATTTCGCCACTGCACTCCAGCCTGGGGCGACAGAGAGACACTGCATCTCA
>NW_016107552.1:3623400-3629576 GCF_001604975.1 Cebus imitator | reverse complement strand
GGAGAAAAATATAAGTAAGGGGATAGACAATCGATCTAAACAACATAATATAGGAGACTGTGTAGATGTATATCAAACTCCACACCTTGATGACAGAAATGTTCACAGCACATTCACAAAAAAACTGTTCATGTGTTAGGTCACAAAGAAAACACTTTCCATCAATACGAAAAACAACACTTCCCGATCATAATGCTTAAAACTAGAATTTACTAACACAGCCATCACCACCAACAGAAGAAAGGTGTGTCTACATGAAAATTTAAGAATCTCCTGACAACTTCCAGATAAAAGGAAATGCAATGAAAAATTTAGAGAAATTTAAAGAAATACTAACAGCCAGGCATGGCAGCTCATGACTGTAATCCGCCTGTAATCCCAGCACTTTGGGAGGCCAAGGCAGGAGGATCACTTGAGTCTAGGAGTTTGAGACCAGTCTGGGCAACATAGGGAGATCTCATCTCTACAAAATACTTAAAAATTAGCCGGGTGTAGTGGCACATGCCTGTAATCCCAGCTCCTTGGGAGGCTGAGGCAGGAGGATCATTTGAGCCTGAGAGGTTGAGGCAGCAGTGAACAGTAATTGCACCACTGTACTCCGGCCTAGGTGACAAAGTGAGACCCTGTATCAAAAATAAAAAAATAAAAAATAGGCCAGGCATGGTAGCTCACACCTGTAATCCCAGCACTTTAAGAGGCAGATGGATCACGAGGTCAAGAGATTGAGACCATCCTGGCCAACATGGTGAAACCCCGTTTCTACTACAAATACAAAAATTAGCCAGGCGTGGGTAGCACGTGCCTGTAGTCCCAGCTATTCAGGAGGCTGAGGCAGAAGAATCACTTCAGTCTGGGAGGTGGAGGTTGCAGTGAGCCAAGATTGTGCCACTGCACTCCAGCCTGGTGACAAAACAAGATTCTGCCTCAAAAATAAAAATAAAATAAAAAATAGATATTAATAAAAACACATCATATATGAAAACACAATGTAATCATCTAAGGGAATAATAATTATATGATTATCTCCATAGAAGAGAAAGTCTAACAAAATTCAACATCCATTCATAATAAAAAATACTCAAGCAAACAGAAATTGAAAGATATTTTATAACTATGGTAACATAAATACGCCTTAGTCCTAAAGGCAAAATCTTATTTTGTGGTCAGACACTAGAGGCATGTCCATTAATGTCAAGAGCAAAGCAAAGATGTCCACTATCTCTGCTACTATCCACCACTGTACTATGAATATTAGCCAATGAAATTAGAAGAGAGAAATCAATTAGAGGTTAAAAAAAAAAAATGGGTAAAGAAAAAATACCACTTTGATTTGCAGTAGCTTTGAAGGTCTATGGAAAAAAAAAAAAGAAAAAATACCAGTAATTGCAGATAATATGATATACTACTTGGAAAACCCCAAAATCAGTGACAAAATTTATTCAATAATAACTCAGTGTGCTGGACACGGTGGCTCAGGCCTGTAATCCCAGTACTCTGGGAGGCCTAGGTGGGTAGATTACTTGAGGTTAGCAGTTTGAGACCACTCTGACCAACATGGTAAAGCCCTGTCTCTACCAAAAATACAAAAATTAGCCAGGCATGGTGGTGGGCATCTGTAATCCCAGCTACTTGGGAGGCTGAGGCAGGAGAATCACTTGAATCCAGAAGGTGGAGGTTGCAGTGAGCTGAAATTGTGCCACTGCACTCCAGCCTGGGCGACAGAGCAGGACTCCTTCTCAAAAAAACAACAACAAAAAAAACTAAACAAAAACACTCAGTGAAGCTGCACAATATAAGATTAATACATAAAAATCAATACCCTTCATATATACAAACCATAAAAGAAAACATTATGGAAGAGAAAAATCCCATTCCCAATAGCAACAAAGTAATTAAATACTTAAAAATAAATTAAAACTGTGCAAGAGGCTGGGCATGGTGGCTCACTCCTGTAATCCCAGCAATTTGGAAGGCTGAGGCAGGTGGATCACCTGAGGTCGGGAGTTCAAGACCAGCCTGACCAACATGGAGAAACCCTGTCTCTATTAAAAATACAAAATTAGCCAGGCGTGGTGGCGCATGCCTGTAATCCCAGCTACTTGGGAAGCTGAGGCAGGAAAATTGCTTGAACCTGGGAGGTGGAGGTTTCAGTGAGCTGAGATTGTGCCACTGCACTCCAGCTTGGGCAACAGGAGCAAAACTCCATCTCAAAAAAAAACTGTGCAAGAAAAATTTTAAAACATTATTAGAAGACACTAAAGTTAACTTGAACAAATGAAATGGCATCCCCTGCTCTAGGACAGAATTCAAAAATATAAAGATGTCAGTTCTCCCCAAGTTAATGTATACATTCAATGCAATCCCAATACAAATACTGACAACATAATAGACAAGATGATACTAAAATTCATATGGAAAAACAAAAATTTAATACTAGGAAAACAATGAAAACAAAAAACTGTAAGGGGAGGATAGGCATAACAGTCATGAAAACATACTACACAAAGCCTTTATAATTAAATCAGTATGGTACTGGTGCATATACAAACAAAAAGATGAGGTCCAGAATTAGACTCAAGTGCATATCGTAATAAAAAATATGGCAAAGATGGCATCTCAAATCACTAGAGTCAAGATGATCTCTGTACTAAATACTGCTGGAACAGTATTCACTGTTGGAAAAAGATAACTCACAAGAATAAACTTGCAAATGAATTAGAAATCTAAATGATAAAAAATACTGGAACAGTATTCACTGCTGGAAAAAGATAAGTCACAAGAATAAACTTGCGGGGGCAGACGCAGTGGCTCACCCCGGTAATTCCAGCAGTTTGCGAGGCTGAGGCAGGCAGATCACTTGAGGTCAGGAGTTTAACACCAGCCTGGCCAACATGGTGAAACCCCTGTCTGTACTAAAAATACAAAAATCAGCTGGCTGTGGTGGTATGTGCCTGTAGTCCTGGCTACTAGGGAGGCTGAGGTGGGAGGATCACTTGAACCCGGGAGGTGGATGTTGCAGTGAGCAGAGATCTCACCATTGCACTCCAGCCTGGGTGACAGAGTGAGACTCTGTCTCAAAAAAGAAAAAAAAAAAAAAAAGGAAAAAGCTTGCAAATGAATTAGAAATCTAAATGATAAAAAATAAAACCATATGGCCAGGTGCGGTGGCTCACATCTGTAATCCCAGCACTTTGGGAGGCTGAGGCAGGCGAATCACGAGGTCAAGAGATGGAGAGCATCCTGGCCAACATGGTGAAACCCCAAAAATACAAAAATTGGCTGGGCATGGTGGCACAGGCATGTAGTCCCAGCTACTTAGGAGGGTGAGGCAGGAGAATCACTTGAGCCGGGGAGGCAGAGATTGCAGTGAGCCGAGATCTTACCACTGCACTCTAGCCAGGTGACAGAGTGAGATGCTGTCTAAAAATATAAAATAAAACTACACAACTACTAAAGGACTAAAGGAGATATTGGTGAATTCTTCTGTAATCTTTGTATTAATACTTAGTATTAAGTAGTAGGGGTCAAATATGACTTAAATAGTTAAAAAAAAAAAAAAAAAAAAGACTGATAAATTTAACTACATAAAAATTTAAAAATTTCTGCATGACCAAAAAAAAAAAAAAATCATTTAAAAGGTCAGAAAAAAAAAATGAAAAGCTAACAAATTGGGAGAAAATATTTGCAATATATACCACTGACATGGGACTAATATCCCTAATATACAAACAGCTCTTAAAAACTGAGGAACAGGCTGGGCACAGTGGCTCACGCCTTTAGTCCCAGAACTTTGGGAAGCCGAGGCGAAAGGATTGCTTGAGGCCAGGAATTCAAAATCGGCCTGGGCAACACAGAGAGACTCCACCTCCACAAAAAATTTAAAAATTAGCCAGGGCATGGGGGCGCACATCTGTCGTCCCAGCTACTCTGGGCAGGTGAAGTGGAAGGTTGAGGCTGCAGTGAGCCATGATCGCGCCACTGCATTCCAGCCTGGGTGACAGAGCACCACACTATTTTAAATAAAGAAATAATTTTTTAAAACTGAGGGACTCAGCATTATTTACAATACTCAAAAGGTAGCCTCCTTTAAGCTGGAGCTACAAAAAAAAAAAAGAAAGAGAGACTGGTGGAAGCAACCCACTATCCATCGACAGATGAATGGCTAAACAAAATACAGTATACACATACAACAAAATATTTATTATTCAGCCTTAAAAAGGAAGGTAATCCTGACACATGTTGCAAAAAAGAAGGTAATTCTGACATACGCAGTAACATGGAAGAACCGTGAAGACATTATCTTAAGTGGAATAAGCCAGTCACAAAGACAAATATTGTATGAGTCCATGTAGATAAGGTACCTACAGTAGTCAAATTCATAAACAGAAAGTAGAATGGTGGCCACAGGGCTGGGGGAGGGAAGAATGGAAATTCCTGTTCAATGGATACAGAATTTCAGTTTGAAAAGAAGAAAAAAGCTCCAGAGATGGAAGGTGGTGATGGCTGCATAACAATGTGTATGTATTTAATGGCACAAAAGGGCACACTTAAAAAATGGTTAAAATGTAAAATGTACGTTGCTTATATTTTGTCACAATTTTTTTTTTTAAAAAAAAAGCTAAAGAACAAAACAAAAACCTGGCAGACAAATGGAGAAAAAATAAGAACAGATAAATCACAAAATAAGATGCAACTAGCTCGAAAACATGAAAAAATGTTCGAATCACTCACAGAGAGATGCATATTAAAACAACAGTAGATACTATTTCTCACTAATCACACTTGCAAAAATTAAAGCATGACAGCATACAATGTTGATGACCTTGTGGAGAAACAGACACTATTCTCACACATTGTTGGTGGGAGGGTAAATTGGTACAACCCTTCTGGAGGGAAATTTGACATTATCTGAGAAAATCACATATGCCTTTACCTTTCAACCCAGCAATTCCACTTCTAGAAACTACCCTGAATATGTACCTCCAACAATACAAAAATACAGATGCACAGGGTTATTCACTGTGCAGCACTGTTTGTAATTGCAAGATAATGGAAGCAGCTTAAATGGCCATAGACAGGAGAGTAGATGAGTAAACTATTATTAAATAAACATTATAATAGTTTATTTCATCTACTCTGTACATTCTATGGTACATTCATACAATGAAGGAATATGCAGCTGTAAAAATTAATGAGGCAATGTTCATAGCAACATAATTCAAAATAATGCATAAGTAGAAACCCAGAAGTCCATCAACTGATGGATAAACAAAAGGTGGTATATCCATACAACGGAATATTATTCAGCCATAAAAATAAAGCACCGACAACACAGATGAACCATGAAAACATTATCCTAAGTGGAAGAAGCCAGTAACAAAATACCACATATTGTATGATTCCATTTACGTGAAATGTCCAAAATGGGCAAATTTATGAAGTCAGAAAGTGGATTCATGGTTGCCTAGAGCTGGGGGAAGACAGGATAGGAAGTAATTACTAATTGCTAATGGATCAAGGTTTTTTTAGAGGTGATAAAATGTTCCAAAATGTACTGCAATGATGCTTGCATAAGTCTGTGTATATACTAAAAAACACTGAATTGATACTTAAATGGGTGAATTGTAAGGTATATCAATTATATCTCAATAAAGATGTTTTTGTTTGTTTTTTGAGACGAAGTGTCGCTCTGTCGCCCAGGCTGGAGTGCAGTGGCATGATCTCGGCCCACTGCAACCTCCACCTGCTGGGTTCAAGCGATTCTCCCGCTTCGGCTTCCCTAGTAGCTGGGACTACATGCATGTGCCACCATACCCAGCTAATTTGTTTTTGTATTTTTAGTGGAAATGGGGTTTCACCATGTTGGTCAGGCTGGTCTAATGATCCGCTCTAATGATTACGCCTATAACCCCAGCCTCCCAAAGTGCTGGGATTATAGGCGTGAACCACCCTGCCCTGCCCAAAACATACTATTAACTGAAAAAAGCAAACACAATTATCTATAGCATGTCACCCTTTGCATAAGAAAGAAGAGGATATGAGAAAATACACAAGTATAACAAGGGGAAAAATGCCAGATGTAGGTGACGGGGGATGGAGGCAGCAAACCACATTGTCATGTGTGTACCTATGCAACAATCCTGCATGATCTGCACATGTACCCCAAAACCTAAAGT
>NW_016107552.1:3602143-3623374 GCF_001604975.1 Cebus imitator | reverse complement strand
TGTACCTATGCAACAATCCTGCATGATCTGCACATGTACCTTAGAACCTAAAGTACAATAAAAAAAGGAAAAAAAAAAAAAAAGGAAAAAATAATGATAAAAGAAAATACACAGCTATCTGTTCACTTGTGCAAAAGAAATATGAGATAATCCAGATACCAAAGTTAGATATACAGGGTACATAGGGAAGGGGTGAAAAAAGGGGCAAATGGGAACAGGGCAGTAGGCATGAGGGGGAAAATTCTCTCAGTATACCTTTGTGTGTAGCTCTAACTATCAGAAATCAGTCATAATTCATACCCCAAAAATAAACTAAAATCAACTAGGATATAGGGGGAACTCAAAATGAAATACAAACACTATCAATAAACCTAACTATTACAACTAACATAACCACTCTGAAGGGCATGAGGAAGAAAAAAACTAAAGAACTGTGAAAAACAGTATCTTGACTGGATACTGTGAGGCTGAAGACAAAAAGAACTGTGATTCCAGGGTTGGGACAGAGAAAACAAGATGAACCTGGAACATCTTTAGGTGTCATAAAGTAATTGCTCAACAACAACAAAAAGATGATGGCTGGTTGATAGGCCACAGAAGCTAACCTGAAGGAGACCTTCAACTGAATAACCAATGCTGGAACACTAAGCAACAAAATAATAATGATAATGAGGCCGGGCGCGGTGGCTCACACCTGTAATCCCAGCACTTTGGGAGGCCGAGGTGGGTGGATCACAAGGTCAAGAGATCGAGACCATCCTAGTCAAAATGGTGAAACCCCGTCTCTACTAAAAATACAAAAAATCAGCTGGGCATGGTGGTGCGTGCCTGTAATCCCAGCTACTCAGGAGGCTGGGGCAGGAGAATTGCCTGAACCCGGGAGGTGGAGGTTGCGATGAGCCGAGATCGCGCCATTGCACTTCAGCCTGGGTAACAAAAGCGAAACTCCGTCTCAAAAAAAAAAAAAAAAAAGATAATGAATTTTAACTCACAGAATATAATGCATATCCATGGCCTATACTAATACAAACAAATACTGTAAAAAAAGAGACAGTGGATAGTTCTTCTTTCTGTGGAACTTGACTTAATAAATAAATGTAGAAGGAAAGAGAAATAATTACCTTCAGGCAAACACCACAAACAACTGCAAATGGAGGCTAAAGTCAGTGCGCACAAACTTGTAGAGAACCAGAATTTGCGTCCTCTCAAAGTATGTCTCCCAACAGACTCATTAATTAAAAAGGGATACTAACTTTATGGTGTAGAAACCTGGCAGACACCAAGCAAACAACAGATCAAAATATCACCAGTATCCTGGACTCCATCTGACGCACCGAGAAAGACACCAAGACAACGCGTCTTTGCGTTATTCTGGCCAACAATGCATAATCTCACCCCACTCATTAGAAAACACCGGACAAACCTTTAAATTGAGAGACATTAGACAAAATAACTGATCGGTACTCTTTAAAAGCATCAAAGCCAAGGAACACAAGAAAAGACTAAGGAAGTGTTATGGACCAACGAGAAATAACTAAAATGCAACATGGGTTCTTGGATAGAATCCTGGAATGAAACCGCAACCTTAATTTAAAAAATGGTAACATTCATATCACGTCTGTAATATAGTTAATAATGCTGTACCAACACTAGCTTTCTGTTCTTGATAATTGTATTATGATTATGTAAGATGTTAACATTAGGGAAAGCAGGGTGAGGGACATAAGAGAATGTTTTGTATTGTTGTTGCAATTTTTCTCTAAATCTAAAATTAGCTTAAAAAGCTTAAAAATAAATAACCATGCCAGGCATGGTGGCTCACGCCTGTAAATCTCAGCACTTTGGGAGGCCGAGGCAGGCGGATCACCTGAGGTCAGGAGTTCGAGACCAGCCTGACCAACGTGGAGAAACCCCAACTCTATTAAATAAATAAATAAATAACCATTTTGATTATACATTTATCATCTGTAAGCAATGTGAGGACAATGACCATTTATGTATTGTTCACCATAAACCCAAGAAACTCACTAAAAGAAGCTTTAAAAAAAAATAGCTATTGAAAATCATGAAAAAGAAAAATATCTATTCATTTCTGACTCCCAGCCCAGCAGCTGCGTTTCCTCAGATAGCAGCACATTCACCAGACTTATTAGTCTAAGCCAATAAGTTATCAAACCTGTTAGAGTATGGTTTCCATGGCCTCAGAACATATGATAAAGAATAGCACATTTTGAACACCTCAGCACCCTGATCCAGAGTGTTAACTGGGGGTGTTTCCTGGCCTGGAAGGTGGGAAGCTTATGTCTTAAACTCAGTTGTGGCACTGCCCTGGCTGTGTGACTGACATGACATAGATGCCCCTCTCTGGGTCTCAGTTCCCCCTCATGTAGCTAACCAGCCCATCCTCTTTGTATAGCCCAGGAGCAAAGAATGGTTTTACATTTTTTTAATATTTGGAAAAACATTATGACACATGAAAATTATATAAACAATATATACGATTAAAATTTCGGTCCCCTGGCCGGGCGCGGTGGCTCAAGCCTGTAATCCCAGCACTTTGGGAGGCCGAGGCGGGTGGATCACGAGGTCAAGAGACCGAGACCATCCTGGTCAACATGGTGAAACCCCGTCTCTACTAAAAATACAAAAAATCAGCTGGGCATGGTGGCGCGTGCCTGTAATCCCAGTTACTCAAGAAGCTGAGGCAGGAGAATTGCCTGAACCCAGGAGGCGGAGGTTGCGGTGAGCCAAGATCGCACCATTGCACTCCAGCCTGGGTAACGAGCGAAACTCCGTCCCCAAAAAATAAATAAATAAATAAATAAAAATTTCGGTCCCCATAATTAACATTTTATTGCAACACAGCCACTCTCTTGTGTATTGTCCTTGGCTGTATCCACACTACATTGCCACACTTGAGTAGACAGAGTACGCCCCCCTGCCAAGGCTAAACTACTATTATGAATACTATTACAGTCATTATATTTACACTACAACAATGTAAACACTAATATATTTACAACAAAAGTTTGCTGACTGCTGAACGAGACCGTTCTAAGGACATTCTATTTCTAACCACAATAATCACACAGAAGGAACCTTAGCCACATGGAATCCGACGGTCCCACATTTATTACCTGTACCCAAGTCCTGAAGAGTTCAGTGACTCCCAAAGCCACTTGTGCAGACACCTTGGGAATGTCAGGTGCGTTTCATCTGGCCAGGGCCCGCCTCCCGCGGGGAGTCACTGAGCAGAATAGTCAAAATTTTCAGTCTGGAGTTGCGCTCACCCACTGGGTGGCTTGGAGCAAGTCATTTCACCTTCCCTCGGCCTCAGTTTCCCCCCCACCCCCCGTAAATGGCACTAATAATAGCACTCACCTCGCAGGGCTGCTGTGAAGGTGAAGCGAAAGGTCGCGAGTAAAGGGTTAACGCTGGGCTTTGCACCCAGCAGACGCCAAGTCAATGGTGGCTCCTGCTGTTACTGTGAACCACCCCCAAGGCTGAAACCCATTCTAGGCACCTCGGGGCGGCGGCGAGAGCCGTAAAGAGGCCCGCGAGGCAGCCAGAAAGCCCGGCCTCAGTTTCCCGGACTGTGGCTCTAGAGCTGCCCGCGAAACCCCCAGCGTCCTCACGTGACCCAGGCTCGCGCCTGCAGCCCCTCTGACCCGCGCCCCCGGCTCTGCCCAGCGTCGCCCCCCACCCCGGCACAGCCTTCAGCCTTCCAGGAACTCACCAGGCGTCTCCACAGCAACAGCCAGTCCTTCCCGAAGACCACGCCGGTCGGCTGGGCGCCTCACAACAAGGCGCGCTCCTATTGGCTCCGGTGCCGGCTGCACCAACCAATCAGGGTGGGCACACGCGCCCCTCTCCCGCCCTACCGGGCTAGTTCGCTGGGACCCTGCAGACCGCTACCCTTGGAGCGGTGCAGCGCGGGCACGCGTGTGTGTCTGTGAAATCTGTGAAATGCGGGAGTGGAGCTTGTTGGCTCCGGATCCCCGCTCCTGGTCCTCGCGTGCTGGAGGCTCAGAGCAGCAGCTCGCAGTCGGACTCCCAGATCCACAGCTGGCGCCCTGAGCAGTCGCTAAATGATGGGCTGTGTATGGTCTTGCAGGCTGACTGAGGCTCCACACGGCTACCCCCGGAAGACCAAGAAAAGAGGAAGATGATCAACCCCTACAGCGCCTAACTCTTCTAACAACAGAAGAACTAACATTCTAATATTGTTTTCCTATTCCGGCCCCAATTGATAAGGCCATTGAACTTTGTAACTGACTTTCGTCAACCTCGTGACTCCAGACCCTACGACCCCCACCCAGCTGGCAAAAACCCGCCCTAACCTGTAACTTCTGTAACTTTATACTGCTTACCCCAAACCTATAAAACCACCTCCTACAGCACCGCCCTCTGCTGATTCTCTTTTCTGACTCAGCCCACCTGCATCCGGGTGACTAAACAGCCTCGCTGCTCACACAAAGCCTGTTGGGGGGGGCGGTCTCTTCATTCGGAGCGCGTTTTAACATTTGGTGCAGAAAACCCGGACAAGGGTACTCGTTTGGGGAGACCAGCCCCCTGTCCCCTCTTCCCCCTCTGGGAAGAGACCCACCTGAGACCTCAACACATCAGACCAGCTCAGCAGCTCCCGCTTAGCGTGAGGAACAGCCACCTTCAGATTGGGTAAGCAGTCTCCCCCCTTCTTCTCTTTTCCTTTAGAGAAGGGGAGACAAGTGTCTCTCTCTCCCTCTTTTCCTTCAGAGAAGGGGAGACTTATCTCTTCCTCTCTCTTTTCCTTCAGAGGAGACAAGTCTCTCCCTCTCTCTCTCTCTCTTTTCCTTTCAAAGCTATCTCCTTCTAGTAGAGACAAAGGAGACACTCTATCCGTGTGGAGCCAGAGGAGACAAGTCTCTCCCTCTAGCTCACAAACTCTGACGTGGTCATGGACTCTGGAAGACAGTCTTCCCTTGGGGTCTGGTCAATCGCAGGGACGCCTGCCTTGATCACTTCCACATTACAGTCCAAGAATCAGTCAGGGATGCCTACTGCAAACCCTGGCAGCTGCTCGCCCCTTCTCCTAGTCTCTACTCTTTTCCTTAAAACTTATCTCCTTCGCTAGGGGCAGTATTCTGCCCTCTATTCCTCAGTCTTCACCTCTAGCCTGTGTCCTAAAAAACCTAAAACCTCTTCAACTGTCGCCCGATCTGAAACCTAAAAGTCTCATTTTTTCTGTAATACAGCCTGCCCTCAATACAAATTAGACAATGGTTCCAAATGGCCAGAAAACTGTTCACTGGGCCAGGGCGAGCCCACAGCCTGGGGCTCCATCCTGCTTCAAATGCCAAAAGCTTGGACATTGGGCTAACGTATGCTCACAGCCCAAGGCTCCTTCCAAGCCGTGTCCTGTCCTTGGGGGACCCCACTGGAAATCGGACTGTATGGCTCATATTACAGCCACTCCCAAGGCTCCTGGAGTTCAAATCCAATATTCTCCAGCTGACTCCTTTCCAGAACTTCTCTGCCTAGCAACTGAAGATTGACGCTACCAGACTGCTTCGGAAGCCCCCTGGACCATCACAGACTCTGAGCTTCAGGTAACTCTTACGGTGGAGGATAAGTCTATCCCCTTCTTAGTCAGTATGGGGGCCACCCATCCCACACTGACTTCTTTTCAAGGACGTGTCTCCTTGGCCTCCGTAACTGTTGTGAGAATTGACAGCAAGGCCTCCAGGACTCTCAAAACTCCCCAAGTCTGGTGTCGATTAGGCCAGCACTCCTTTCCACATTCTTTTCTAATCATCCCCACTTGTCCAGTTCCTGTGTTAGGCTGAGATATCCTAGCAAAATTGTCTGCCTCCTTCACTATCCCTGGGCTACAGCCACACCTCATTGCTGCCTTCCTCCCAGAACCCGTACCTCCCTCAATAGCTCCCCTTACGTCCCCTACCTTGACCCTAGGGTGTGGAACACCACCTCCCCATCCCTTGCTACAAGTCACTCACCCCTCATCATCCCCTTAAAACCTAACCACCCTTACCCCGCCCAGCACCAGTGCCCCATCCCACAAAGGCTTTAAAGGCCTAAAGCCTGTTATCGCCCGTCTATTACAACATGGCCTTTTAATTCACCCTCCTGCTTCTTCAGCACCTATACTCAAAGGAGTATCGCATATCCCCTTCCAAAGCCCAAATTTCTTCCCCTATCCTATCTGTCCAAAAACTAGACAAATCCTACAAGCTAGTCCAAGACCTATAAAAGGAAACCTGTCTGACCCCATAGACCAAAAATCCTTCCCCAATTCTTCCGTCCATTCTCTAAAAAAGGCCTTAGAGACTGCTTCTACTTTAGTGCTCCCCAGCTCCTCTCAACCCTTCTCTTTCCACACAGCAGAAATAAAAGGCTGTGCCATCGGAATTCTTACACAGGAGCCAGGCCCACGGCCTGCAGCCTTTTTATCCACACAACTTAACCTCACAGTCCTGGGCTGGCCCTCATGCCTACAAGCAGCAGCACTACCACCCTGATACTCTTAGAATCCCTCAAAATCACGGGCTATGCCCCACTTACCCTCTATAGCTCTCACAACCTCCAAAGTTTAGTTTCTTCCTCACACCTTACACACCTACTATCCACCCCTCGCCTCCTCCAACTCTATCCACTAGTCATTGAAACACCCACTGTAACCATTGCTCTCAGTCTTAGTTAATACCTAACACAAACCCCGAACCCCATGACTGTGTCTCCCTAATCCATATAGCATCCTCCCCATTTCCCCATATTTATCTTTTTCCTATTCTAGACCCAGACCACACATGGTTTATGAATGGCAGTTTCTCGAAGCCCAATCGGTTGGCATTGGCCAAAGCTGGCTGTGCTGTTGTATCCCACTCATCCATCATCGAGGCTGCCACACTTCCCTCTTCTACCACTTCTCAGCAAGCTGAACTGATTGCCTTAACCCATGCTCTTACTCTTGCCAAAGGACTACATGTTAATATCTATACTGACTCTAAGTACGCCTTCCACATCTTACACCACTATGTTGCTATATGGGCAGAAAGAGGTTTTCTCACTACGCAAGGGTCCTGTATTATCAATGCCCCCTTAATAAAGGCCCTCCTTAAGGCCACTCTCCTCCCAGCCAAGGCTGGAGTTATCCACTGCAGAGGACTCAGGATTCAAGCCACTCCTAAAGAAGCCACAGGGTATAGCCCCTTGGAACTCCTGTATGGCCACACCTTTCTGCTTGGGCCTAACCTTATCTGAGACACCAGTCCTTCAACAGGCCAGACATGAAATCCACCAGTCTGCTAATTTCCTCTTACCCACTCCAGATACCCAGCCATATGAAAACACCCTAGCTGGAAGATCAGTCCTAGTTAAAAGCCTAACCCCTCGGTCTCTGCAACCTCGGTGGACAGGACCCTTTCTGATCGTCTACAGCACCCCAACTGCTGTCAGTCTACAAGACCCTCTCCAGTGGGTCCATCATTCCAGGATAAAGCTGTGGCCATCAGACAATCGGCCTGACCCCTCGGCGTCCTCCTGGAAGTCGCAAGTACTCTCCTTCACTTCTTGTAAACTCACCCATATCCCCAAAGTGGAAGAGTAGCTCTATACAAACCTAACATTCCTTTTACTTTCACTAGGCATCTTTTTCCTAACACCACTATTTAACGCGGTCGCCCCTACTACTTAAACTACACCTCAGAAAGTCTCTCTTTCTATTTTCTAACTCACTGAAATTCACTGTACTCATTTACTTTTACATGCCCTGCTTTTGTTTAAGTTGCTAGTTAGGCCGGGCACAGTGGCTCACGCCTGTAATCCCAGCACTTTGGGAGGCCGAGGCAGGTGGATCACAAGGTCAAGAGATCAAGACCATCCTGGCCAACCTGGTAAAACCCCGTCTCAACTAAAAATACAAAAATTAGCTGGGCGTGGTGGCACCTGCACCTGTAGTCCCAGCTACTCAGGAGGGTGAGGCAGGAGAATCGCTTGAACCTGGGAGGCGAAGGTTGCAGTGAGCTGAGCACTGCGCTCCAGCCTGGTGACAGAGCAAGATTACATCTAAGAAAAAAAAAAATGTTCCCAGTTTACACCTTTCCTCCAGGCAATTACAGCTGATAGTTCATGATTTTACCCTCAGATTGCCACCCTTAATTCTCTCAGAGTGGATAATCTCCAGTGGCAGGGAACTCTCCAATTCCTCCACCGCATAAAGTCCTCTTCTTTTTTTTTTTTTTTTTTTGAGATGGAGTTTCGCTCTTGTTACCCAGGCTGGAGTGCAATGGCGCGATCTCGGCTCACCGCAACCTCCGCCTCCCGGGTTCAGGCAATTCTCCTGCCTCAGCCTCCTGAGTCGCTGGGATTACAGGCACACGCCACCATGCCCAGCTAATTTTTTGTATTTTTAGTAGAGACGGGGTTTCACCATGTTGACCAGGATGGTCTCGATCTCTTGACCTCGTGATCCACCCGCCTCGGCCTCCCACAGTGCTGGGATTACAGGCGTGAGCCACCGCGCCCGGCTCTCTTCTTTTATACTCTTAATCTCACTCCCATTCTCTGCTCATACCCAATCTTCTTAATGAAAGTGAGCAGTTACTTATAGATACCACACGCTTCCTCATACACCATGAAAACAAAAGCTCTCCTTCCACACAGTTACCCTTCCAAACCCCGCTACAACCTTTAACAGCCGCAGCCCTTACTGGTTCCCTTGGCATTTGGGTCCGAAGCCCAGCCACCTCAGAACACTTCCTTGCCTTTTCAGTTCTGTCTAAGCCAAGGACTTTTTTCCTCGGTGGTTCTTCTTCTTACATCTGCCTTCCTACCAACCGGACAGGCACTTGTACCCTAGTTTTCCTTACTCTCAAAATTCAGTTTGCCAACGGAAACGAAAGCCTCCCTGTTCCCCCTGTGGTCCTGACACAACACAAGCAGATCATTCCATTGATCCCCTCACTTGTAGGGTTAAGAATTACTACTGCACTCGGCACAGGCGTAGCAGGCCTTACCCCTTCAGTCGTCACCTTCCGTAGCCTCTCTAATGATTTCTCTGCTAGCATTGCAGAATTAACTCAATTACTATCCCTTTTTCAAGCTCAAGGAAATTCCACAGCTGCAGTTGTCCTCCAAAACCACAGAGGTCGTGCTGAAAAAGGAGGTATTTGCCTATTTCTAAATGAAGAATGTTGTTTTTATGTAAACCAGTCTGGCCTCGTATATGATGCCATCAATAAATTAAAAGACAGAGCCCAAAAGCTCGCTAATCAGGCAAATGGTTATTCTGGACCTCAGTGGACTGGCTGGACACTCTCTAACTGGGAGTCATGGCTTCCCCCAATCCTTAGTCCTCTGATACCTATCTTTCTCCTTCTCTTATTTGGACCCTGTGTTTTCGGATTAATTTCTCAATTCCTACAAAATCGTATCCAAGCTATAACCAATCAGTCAATATGCCAAATGCTCCAACAACCCCGCAATATCAACCTTTGCCCCCAAATCTCTCAGCAGTCCAAATTCTTTCCCATTTTTAGGTTTCTGAGCTGCCCCCAAGCCCACTCAAAGAAGCCCTGAGAAACATTGCCCCATCATCCCTCTGGGCTGGCCTTCCTAATATTCCTGTGCCCTCACTCTTCATTTCTTTTTCCTTTATAGTACAAATATAAAAAGACAGGAATGTAAGGTCTTTTAGGCTGACTGACGGTGTCATATGGTGACCCCCGGAAGACCATGAAAAGAGGAAGATGATCAATCCCTGCAGCGCCTAACTAACTTGAGACATTCTTCTATTGTTTCTTGTTCCAGCCCCAATTGATAAGACCATTGGACTTTGTAACTGACCTTAGTCAACCTCATGACTCCAGACCCTGCAACCCCCTCCCAGCTTGCAAAAAACTACCCTAAACTGTAACTGTTGCTCACACAAAACTTGTTTGGGGAGTCTCTTCATTCAGAGCGTGAGTTTTAACAGGCTGTGTGTTATTACCCACAGCTGTGTGTTGTTGCCTACAGCTTTTTGTGCGTTATTACCTACAGCTGTGGGTTATTACCCGGCTCCACAGCTTGCTAAATCATGAGCAGTTGCTAAACGATGTGCTATGTGTTATAACCACTCTTTTGGCTTCCCTGGGCCACGTTGGAAGAATTGTTTGGAGCCACACATAAAATACACTAACACTAAGGATAGCTGATGAGCTAATAAATAAATAATAAAAATAAAAGTCACCAAACAATCTCAAAATGTTTTAAGAAAGTTTGTGAGTTTGTGTTGAGCTGCATTCAAAGCCAAGCCCTCCAGCAGGTTGGAGAAGCTTGACTTAGAACCAGGGAGGAAAAGCATCTTCATTCATTATATTACCTGTGCCTCTCCTCTTTCCAAAACAGATTTGAAGCCCAAAAGTCACAGATACAATAGAATATTGAAAAAAAATGAGAAAAAGAACAAAACCTAGGAAATGAACTAGGAGGAAATGAGCTAGGAGGGGGTGATGGGTGGTGTCAGAATTCCAGAGCTGAAAAAGGTGACAGAGTTGAAGGCTTCTGTCAAGGCTAGACGGTACTCTCTTGGGAGCTATAACAATAATAAAGCATTGTGGGGAAGAACTTTACACTGTGGTTGAATTCATAGCTTCTTGAGTCTAGCAAGGATGATTTAAATAGGAATGAATGCTGGGGCCTTTTTAACCTTGAAGACAGTAAAAGCATGGTGAAAAACTCAGTTCAGTACAGTAAAGCTGCACTGATAAGCTAGAAGTTTTGAAAATTGTTGAGTCACCAACCTTGACTGAGTATTGGGGTAAACAGTATTGCAGAGGGGATGAACAGAAGCATAAACAGATGGTTTCAAAGCTACATGGATAACTTTCAGCCTCGATGCAGCTTCCACTCGAGCCTTAGTGTGAAAGATGTGCTGGAAAGAAACAGTCGAAAATAAGTGGGAAGGGTGGTCCAAGCAGCAGGAAGCTGTGTGGGGAGGGTCCCGAGGTGAGAAACATGCAGATCATACAGGAATGTCAGGCAGCACAGTGTTACCATAAGGCAAAGCTCCGGGCCACAATGTGGGGAGAGCACTCTGGAGAGGTGGGAAGAGCCCAGTCCACACAAGCAAGCAGAAAACATTGTTGCAGTCTTGCCATGCACCACAATGTACCAGCCTCTCATTGTGGGGTATCACCCAGAATTCTTTGTCTCACGGCCAAGAAAATTAAAGAGTGTAGACACAAAGGGTGAGGTTAGAGTACAGGTTTAATAAGCAAAAGAAGAAAGCTCACTGCAGAGGAGAAGGGCTGAGTGGGTTGCCTACTTTGAGGCAAAGAGGTTTTTATGGACTGGAAGGAAAGGAATGTGCTGACTGGTCTTGGAGGAAGTGCTACTCAGCTTGACCCAGACCTTGACAGGGACCAATCAGGAGCTGACGCGATAGCCTGGCCCAGGACCAATCAGGGGCTGAAGTGATGATCATAGAGGCTCAGCTCACAGTCTAAAGCATGTCCAAGAAAGGAAAGTGCCTACTGGAACCCACCAGAGCCCACTGTGTACATTCCCGCAGTAGCAGAAGAGACTATTTCCTGGAAGCCCGCTGGTTGTACAAAGGACAAAGCCATTTCTATGCTTGGTCTTGTTCCCTTATCAAAGTAGCTGCAGGCATGTCTTAGGCACAAACATCAAAGGGGTTTCTGTGTTGCACCTTGTTCCTTTATGTAAGTGGGCCGGAGGTTTGCAACTTTCCTTATCTGTGCCTGCTGAATTTTCAGGCTGTTTCCTCTTTAAAGGAGTTTTACCAAGGACCCACCCTAATTACCTAACTTTTCTGTCTCAGTATCACTCTCACTACAGTGAGGATGGCAGATTTAACATGGAGATTCTAGATCGAAGACTGTTGCCTTATGGTCTTGGGAGAGTTAGGCCTGAATCCCATCCTTGGAGACTGCAACAATTCATTCACATGAAACCCAAACACTCCCTGAGGCACTCTGGGAAGCAGAACACCATGAAACACACTGGCAGAGGAAAGAGTGCAAAACAGTTGGGCCAGGGGGCCGGAGACCAGGGGAAGGAACTCCAAGGTCCAGCTTTTAATGAGAGTCCTTCGCAGTGGTCAGGTACAAACACAGCAGGTACAGGCATATTCCGTTAGAAACTGACTTTATTAACTATGCAGACTACACAGCCTGAAAATCTGCATTTGATGATTCACTGGTGTGCTAAAGACAAGAATCATCAAACGTTTATGCAGGGAAACAGTGACCACATGGTGTCCAAGGATCATTAGAGGAAAACCGCATAGTACATGTGGAAGGCTACAGAAATGAAGACTCCCTTTGGCCTCCCCCAACACCATCCCTACATACATTGACATTGAACAGACCGATAGGGTATTTAGATAAAAGGGTGGGAACCTCATTCATTCAGTTTCAATGCAGTTACAACACTGACATTGCATTTCCAGGTTAGGCATTCTGGGACATGGGTTTTACAAGGTGCCCAGCTCCAGAGAATTGTCAGGAAGAGTTAAGAGAGAAGATGAAGTTACCTTCCCTGGAATGCCCAGAGAAGGTCCCTGAAGCCCAGCCTGCCCTGTTCTCCAGACAAGAACAGCAGACTATGGATAGGAAACAGCCCAGCATAGGCAGAGAAGGGCTGAGCAACCCCTTGAGGTCCAGACCTCTGGGGAGGGCAGGTGGGAGGAGCAGCAATGGGACTGCAGCTGTGCCTGGACCTGTACTCACCTCCCTGCCACGCCATTTACTTTCGCCGGAAAGAATGGCATCCCTCCTGAGCTGCAGCCTGTGGAGTTGGCTTGAGGTGAGCCAGGTGGCTGGGTGGGGCCCCATGGAGTAGGTGCCAAGGACCAGGCCCTACACTCAGCCTTCCCTCCTTTCTGCCCAGCAGGGGACCACCTGAAGCCGGAGTTCCTAAAGGTGAACCCCTTTCGGAAAGGTGCCTGCCCTCAGAGAAGGCGACTTCCTAATAGCAGAGAGGTAATGGTGACCTGGTGCCCACCCAGGGTCAGAGCCAGGATCTGGGGCTCAGAGTTGTAGGGGGGAGGCAGAGGTAAGAGGGGAGACTTTCCAAATCACTGCAGCCCCTTCCTCATTTCAGCCTGTGCAGCTCTGAGGCAGAGGCTGGACCCAAGGAGTGAATGCTGGAGGTTGGAACCTCGCTGGAGCCTGAACCAGCTGGAGCTGCCGGGGTGGGAAAATGATGTAGGTCACCAAGATAACCCTTCTAGAACCCTCCAGGGACAATTCTCATCGCCTCCTGCTCATTCTACACCCTGCAAAGCCCCTTTCACCAGATTCTGCAAGGAAAGTCAGGCCCTGGGAATTCCCAGGCATAATCCCTTCTCAGATGGGGTGTCTGTGAGGGGGCGCCACAGGGCACAGACACATGTGGCAGGGGAGAGTAGGGTCACAGCTGCCCCACCTTTGCCATGGGCCTCTCCCCAGCCTACTCCTGGGCCTCGTTAGAATGCTTGAGGCTGTGAGAATTGCAGGCTCCCTGGCCTTGTGAGAACTGAAGGTTCCCTGGCCTTATGACAACACAAAGGGAAACAAGAAGTTCCAGAATACAGGGTCCTGCGGCCAAATGGGAGAGGGCACAGGGCCAGGGGCCCCGGCCAGACACAGGCCCAGGTCTGCGGCTGGCCGGATGAGGCTGTGGCACCCGGCATCGTCTCAACATGGCCCTGGAGCTCTACATGGACCTGCTGTCAGCACCCTGCCGGGCCGTCTACATCTTTTCAAAGAAGCACGACATCCCGTTCACCTTTCAGTTTGTGGATCTACTGAAAGGTCAGCTTCCACTGCTGCCCAGCAGGCCTGGTCCTAGGGGGAAGGAGGGAACACAGATTGGGGCTTATTTTTTCCCCTTTATTTTATTTATTTATTTGTTTTAGGAAGAGTCTCACTCTGTTGCCCTGGTTGTAATGCAGTGGTGCTATTTTGGTTCACTGCAACCTCCAGTGGGTGCAAATGATCCTCCCAGCTCAGTCTCCTGGTAGCTGGGATTACAGGTGTACACCACCACCAAGGCTAATTTTTTGTATTTTTAGAAGGGATGGAGTTTCACCATGTTGGCCAGGCTGGTCTTGAACTCCTGACCTCAAGTGATCTGCCCACCTCAGCCTCCAAGGGCTGGGACTACAGGCGTGAGCCACCACACCCAGCCTGATTGGGGTGTTTCTGAGAAGTAGAGACAGAGACAAGGGAGTCCCTCGAGAGGTCCACGGGGAAGGAAGAGAAGCCAGGGGGCTGTAGGCTGCGTCCCTACAGCCCACCTTAGCCAGTCCCCACTAATGACAGTTCTTACGCCGGAGATGAACAGGCTCTTCTAGGGGAAGGGGGAAGGAAGAGCAGCTGGGACTCCCTGGGCTCCCACCAGGCGCCCTCACTTCCTGGTGGGAGTCTAGGACCTTGTGAATGCAGCACCTGCCTGCCAGGTTGGCAGAGGGGGCAGAAGTGCACAGTCTACACTCATCCTCCCCAGTGTTCCGAATGGCTCAGGGCTCTACTGACCCCAAGTGAGGGTCAAAGGGCTGGGCTCCAACTCCATCCCGGGCACACAGGGGCTCCAAGAGTTCAGCCTGCAAAAGCAGAAGCCTTTGGAGCACAGAGGAAGACACAGAAGCTGTGGAAATAAACAGGGTGCGAGGGGAGCCCTGGAAATGTTTCCAACAGGAGGCAGCTGGTCCAGGAAGAGCTTCAGTTCCTGCCCCCACATCAGGTTCCCTGTTCAGACAACCCCGATTGCATCCAAGAGGCTCCCCTTTGGATGTCCAGCCGTGTGCTGGGCCCGGCTTCCTTAAAGCAAGGACAGAGCGAGGGCGATGGGAGCAGGGCTGGGACCCAGGCCCTCAGGGCTTCAGGTGATTCAGAGGTGTGGCTGCAGATCCTGCTTTGTGGGCGGGCACTGGAGGCCTCCAGCTTCTGGGCCAAAGAGTCATCCTGGTCCTGGGACACAGGTAGGAGGCACGGGAGTCACCAGCCCTAGGGTGGAGCAGGCTGGGAGCCAGCAGTTCTTATCCCAGTCTGGTTCTGCCACTGCCTTGCTCTGTGACCTAGGGTGAGCCGCGATGTCCCTCCAGGCCTCAGTTCCCTCTTCTTGAGAAAAGAGGGAGGCATTTGTGTCTCTGGGAGTCTCCGTTCTCTCTCCCCTGGAGTCCCACAGCCTCAGACCTTCCCTGCTTCTCCCAGGTCACCCCTACAACAAGGAATACATTAAGATCAACCCCCTCAGGAAGCTGCCCAGCCTCAAAGATGGGAAATTTGTCTTAACCGAAAGGTGAGTCTTCCACAGAGCCCTCACACTGTCTGTCTCTGCTCCTCCTGGGAGACTCAGTGGGAGCATCTGTCTATTTACCACGGAAAATCTCACACGTACACTAAAGTGGAGTGAATGCTGATGAACGAGGGTCATGATGAACCCCGCAAACCCACCGCCCAGCTCCAACTGCTGCCAACTTGGGGTCCATTTTACATCAGTTCTGTTCCCCTGCCTTCCAGACACCCCATCATTTCAATAATGTTTAGGGCCCAGCTCACGCCTATAATCCCAGCGCTTTGGGAGGCTGAAGCAGGTAGATGGCCTGAGCTCAGGAGTTCAAGACCAGCCTAGCCTAGACAACATGGGAAAACCCCCATCTCTACAAAAAATACAAAAATTTAGCCAGTGTGGTAGTCCCAGCTATGTGGGAGACTGAAGTGGAAGGATTACTTGAGCTCAGGAGGTAGAGGTTTCAGAGAGCCACGATTGTGTCATTGCACTCCAGCCTGGGCAACAGAGTGATACCCCATCTCTAAAATAAAAATAAGTAAATAAATCAATAAATGTTTAGGAACATACCTCTCAGAGGTAAGGTGCTTAAAAAAAAAAAAAAAGCAACAGGCTGGGCATGGTGGTTCATGCCTAGAATCCCAGGACTTTGAGAGGCTGGCATGGGAGGATCACTTGAGGTCAGGAGATCAAGACTGCAATGAACTCTGATTGCAACTGCACTCCAGCTATGATAGAGTGTAGTATCACTACAATACCATTAAGATACCTAATGAAAAGCCGGGGGCGGTGGCTCATGCCTGTAATCCCTGCACTTTGGGAGGCTGAAGTGGGCGGATCACCGAGGTCGGGAGTTCGAGACCAACCTGACCAGCATAGAGAAACCTGGCCTCTACTAAAAGTACAAAATTAAGGCTGGGTGCAGTGGCTCACGCCTAATCCCAGCACTTTGGAAGTCCAAGGGGCAGGCAGATCACCTGAGGTCAGGAGTTTAGAGACCAGCCTGTCCAAAAGGTTGAAACCCTGTCTCTACTAAAAAAAGTACAAAAATTGGCCGGGTGTGGCACACACCTGTAATCCCAGCTACTTGGGAGGCTGAGGCAGAAGAATTGCTTGAACCTGGGAGACGGAGGTTGCAGTGAGCCGAGATTGTGCCACTGCATTCCAGCCTGGGTAACACAGCGAGACGACATCAAAGAAAAGAAATTTTGTATTTGTATTTGTATTTGTATTTATTTTACTTTCTTTTCTTTGATGGCGTTCACTGCAGTCTTGAACTCCTGACCTCAAGCGATCCTTTCATGCCCTGGCTTACGTAACTCCTAATCTTCAGGATTAAGTCCATAACCTCCCTGCATCTCCAGGGCCATCATCCGTGGCCTCCACAGTGTCTCTGTCTCACCACTCCCCAGCCACCCGCTCCCTTCTTCCAGCTGCACCCACCTGCTCTCCTTTCTTCAAATTCACCTTGCTAGCCTTACCCTGGTATTTCAGCATGTGTTTTTCTTTGCCTGTTTTTAGAGACAGAGTCTCCCTCTGTGGTCCAGGCTGGGGTGCAATGGCACAATCTTGGCTCACTACAACCTCTGCCTCCCAGGTTCAAGTGACTCTCGTGCCTCAGCCTCCCAAGTAGCTGGGACGACAGGTGTGCACCACCACACCCAGCTAATTTTTCTATTTTCATTTTAGTAGAGACAGGGTTTCACCATGTTGGCCAGGCTGGTCTCCAACTCCTGACCTCGAGTGATCCGCCCACCTTGGCCTCCCAAAGAGCCGGGATTACAGGTGTAAGCCACCGTGCCCAGCCTGTTTTTGTTTTAGAAAAAGGATCTGGCTCTTTCACTCAAGCTGGAGTGCAGTGGTGCGACCTTGGCTGACTGCAGCCCCAAACTCCTGGGCTCGAGTGATCCTCCCACCTCAGCATCCTGATCCGGCACGTGCTGTTCCCCTCGCTGGCCTACTCTTTCCTCTACCACCAGCCCAACTCCTACTCACCCTGCAGGTCTCCCCCCTGCCCTTGCTGACCATCAGACAGCTCTGGTGAAGACCTTTCCCTGGAAGCCCCAGCAGTTGGGCCCAGGTCACACCAAGGTGGTTGGGGTAGGGACACTCGGGACGGCAAGGACAGTGCCCCTGACTGGCCCCTTCTGCAGCGTGGCCATCCTCTACTACCTGTGTCGCAAGTACAGCGCACCATTACACTGGTACCCACCGGACCTGCACACGCGTGCCCGTGTGGAGGAGTTCATGGCTTGGCAACACACGGCCTTTCAGCTGCCCATGAAGAGGATAGTCTGGCTGAAGGTGAGCAGGGTCACTTGTGTGGGTCTTCGGGACAAGGGGACATGGGAGTCAGGAAGGCTGGAGACCACTTCCGGCCCCGCTGACTGCTGGTGAACTCAAGTAAGTCTCCCTCCCTCTCTGGGCCTCATTTCCTCAGCTCCTTCTCTCACCTGCCTAACAGAGCTGTCAGGAGTGTGGACTGAAGCAGTGGGTATGAGAGAGTCTTACTAGGGCAAGGGAAGGGCGTACAGGAGAGGCTGATGTTACTCACCGCAGGACAGCATTCCAGGCTTTCCATTCTGAACGAGAGAATCTCGGAGTCAAAGGACCACATAAGGCCAGGTGCGGTGGCTCACAACTGTAATCCCAGTACTTTGGGAGGCCAAGGCAGGCAGATCATGATGTCAGGAGTTTGAGACCAGCCTGGCCATCATCGTAAAACCCTGTCTTTACAAAAAATACAAAAAATGAACTGGTATGGTGGTGTGCACCTGTAGTCCCAGCTACTCGAGAGGCTGAGGCAAGAGGCTTGCTTGAACCAGGCAAGGTAGAGGCTGCAGTGAGCCAAGATCCTGCCACTGGGCTCCAGCCAGGGCAACAGAGCAGGACTCTGTCTCAAAAAAAAAAAAAAAGAAAGAAAATTTGACGATGACAAATAACCATTACATGTGTCCCTGCTTCTAATTGTATGCCTGTGACAGGCATCAGTAATCCGTCACAGGATTTATGCCTGATGAGTTATCCAAATCCTCGTGGACATATGGGCCCAGGCAACTTCCACCAATCAGAACTACAAGAGGTGAAACTACTTTATGTCCTGGGAACTGTCCAATAGCTATCGAGCAGACAAGGGTACAGAGCCCTGGCAGGGCAGGTGGCCCAGGAGTGCAGCCTCCTCTTCCCTCCTCTTCCCAACCCTGGCCAGTTGCTGATCCCAAAGATAACAGGGGAGGAAGTTTCAGCTGAGAAGATCGATCACGCAGTGGCGGAGGTGAAGAACAGCCTGCAGCTCTTCGAAAAGAAGTTTCTTCAGGACAAGATGTTCATTACTGGGGACCAAATCTCACTGGCTGACTTGGTGGCCGTGGTGGAGATGATGCAGGTGTGGGGAGGGGTGGAGGAGGGTTAGACCTTGGGCAGAGGTGGAACTCCTCTGTGACCAGCGGGGCCATCACTTGAAGATAGGCTGGTGAAGTGGGAAAGGCAGGTGGAGCTGCCATGGGGGCTGTGGGAGCCAGGTCTGGGTGCCCGGTCTGGGTGCCCGGACTCAATGTGTGGGCAACAGGAAGCACAGAATGTTATGAAACAGGAGGGATCACAATTCTCCACCCTTGACAAAGATTCTTCAGTGTGGGAGGAGCTGGACGGTGAGCCTGAGATAGGGAAAAGAACACTGCATTTCTTGGTCAATCCACCAGCATCCCCGATGCCGCCTCCTCTTGTTGGACTCCCTGGGAAATGTTCACTGGCTTCCTGGGTGTCCTTCTGGCCCTACCTGTTTCCCAGAGCTCCAGACAGATGGCTGTGAAGGACAGCTCTCCTGGCTGGGTCTGAGCCACATCCACTGTGCGTCTGGAGACACACCTGGGTGTGGGGCATTTATGTGGCCTCTACATGCAGGGGAGGGTGACCAGTTCTGCCTCTCAAGACGCTGGCCAGGGTCTACACTGGCCATCCTGCACACCAGCTAGGGCACTGCACACTCACCAAAGAGAGTGGCCAGAGCTATGCCCAGGAGGAGGCATCTGGGATCCTGGTGGATTGACCAGGAGATGCAGTGTTCTTTTCCCTATCCCAGAGATCTCTGACTGATAAGCAATTAGTCTCTTCGATCTGTTTGCAGTGCAGACCAGCACGGGAAAAACTCACTCTGGCCTCCCCCAAGGGTTCAGTCGTAGGCTTCGTCCCCCATCCCTTACATTTCACCCACCACCTCACCCCTCTTGGGCTTCCCAAAGATCTTGCGTGCAAGCTAAGCTACAGGGTAGACTGCCTTAGTGAGCCAGCCAAACTGCAGGGCAGACTGCCCGCCAGGTCTCCCATTCTAGCCCCTGTGCTTGATCACAGTGGGAGGTTAAACATGGGGAAAAAACTGAGTTCTCCCCCTCATCCACATATACACACCTGGGATAAGGGGTTTCCCTGAAAGAAGGCAGGATTCATGGGAGGTCGCAGGCTGGAGAAGTGGGAGCTGCCTGGGCCAGGAGCCCTCTCAGTGTGGTTCAGAACTTGGAGCGAGAAGACCAGTGACCAAGGACCCTGGGGGATTCTGGATCCTCTATCCCCATCTACATCTATTACATAGTTTGTGACCCCTTGCTCAGGCTTGGGGAACAGCAGCCTAATTCTTTGCAGAGGCTGATGGGGAGGGCCCCTGAGGCTGTGGGCAAGGACCCAGGAGCGCTGGTCCCCAGGATGACCACATCTTTCTCTTTGTCTACACACAGCCCATGGCGGCCAACTATAATGCCTTCCTCAACAGCTCTAAGCTAGCTGAGTGGCTCATGCGGGTGGAGCTGAGTATCGGCTCTGGCCTCTTTAGGGAGGCTCACAATCGACTAATGCAGCTGGCTGACTGGGACTTTTCAACATTGGATCCATTGGTCAAGGAGAAAATCTGTGAGTTTCAGGAGAAGTACTTGTAACCCTAGACTCAGCTGGTCCTGCAGGGCCTGGCTGGCTCAGCTCTCTGAGCCATGTTCCTTAAAGGAAATGCTAAAAAAAAACCAAACAAACAAACTGTTCTTTGCCTAATAAAGAACTGGAACAACCATCACAGCCGCTGAGCAACAGACAGTTGGCACGTGTGTTGGGTCTGATGTGGGAGTGGGTGGTGGTCACAGATCCTTCCGGTTTCCCAAAAGAATTTTAAGAGTAAAGGGTTAAATATAGTTACGTTGTCAGTAATAATAGTTGGTGACTTCAAAACCCCACTTTCATTAATAGATAGAAAAACTACAGAAGATCATCAAGGAAATAGAGGACTTGAAAAACACTATAAACCAACTGCACAGTAGACATGAACAGAACCTTCCACTGACAAGAGCAGAACAAATATTCTTCTAAAGAGCATGTGGAATATTCTCCAGTATAGAGCGTATATTTAGTCATAAGTCTCAAACTTAAGAAGATTGAAATCATACAAAGTATGTTCTCTGGACACACTGGAATAAAGTTAAAAATCGAGAACAGAGGAAAACTAGAAAATTCCCAAGTACATAGAAATTAAACTGCTCACTCTTAAAAAACAAATGGGTCAAAGAAGAAATCACAAGGGAATTAGAATGTATCTTGAATGAATGAAAATGAAAACACAACACGTCCAAATTTACAGGATGCAGCAAAAGCAGTGCTAAGAGCAAAATTTATAGCTATGAACACATAAGTTAAAGAAGAACAATCTCAGGCCAGGCGCGATGGCTCATGCCTGTAATTTGAGAACTTTGGGAAGCCAAGGCAGGCGGATCACCTGAGGCTGTGAGTTCGAGACCAGCCTGACCAACATGGAGAAACCCCGCCCCTACTAAAAATACAAAATTAGCCGGGTGTGGTGGTACATGCTTGTAATCCCACTACTCGGGTGGCTGAGGCAAGAAAATTGCTTGATCTTGGGATGGGGAGGTTGTGGTGAGCAGAGATCGTGCCATTGCACTCTAGCCTGGGCAACAAGAG
>NW_016107552.1:3594300-3601241 GCF_001604975.1 Cebus imitator | reverse complement strand
AAGGAAAGAAAGGAAAGAAAGAAAGAAGGAAGGAAGGAAGGAGGGAAGGAAAGAAGAGAGAAAAGAAAGAAAGAAGAAAGAAAGAAAGAAAAAAAGAAAGAGAAAGAAAGAAAAATAAAAATTAGCTGAATTAGCTGGGTGCAGTGGTACATGACCGTAGTCCTAGCTACTTGGGTGGCTGAGGTGGGAGGATCACTTGAGCCCAGGAGTTCCAGATCACACTAAGCTATGATTGTACCACTGCACTCCAGCCTGGGAAACATAAGAAAACCTTATTTCAAAAAACAAAAACACAAAATAGAAACCAGAAAGAAAGAAAATGAAAACATCACTACTGGCCTTAGAGAAGTACTAAGGTTATAAAAAAATATAATGAATAATTGTAAGTGAACAAATGAGATAACCTTGATGAAATGGGAAAATTTTAGAAATGCACAATCTACCAAAACAGACTTAAGGAGAAAGATAAAATTTTAATAGCCCTGTAACAATTAAAGAGATTAAAATATTAATTTTTTAAGAAATCCTACAAAGAAAGGCCCAGGACCAGATGGCTTCACTAGTAAATTCAACCAAATGCTTGAGGAACTAACACTAAGCCTTCACAAACTCTTCCAAAAAACAGAGCAGGAGGAAACATTTTTCAACTCATTCAATGAGGCTAGCATTACCCTGACACCAAAGACAGGGAAAAGACATTACAAGAAAATAAAGTTATAAAGCAATATCCTTATAAATATAGATGTAAAAATCCTCAGCAAAATATTAGCAAATCAAATTCAGCAGCATATTAAAAGGATTATATACCGTAACCAGGTAGGATTTATCCCAGGAGTACAAATGTGGTTTAACATACAAAAATCAATCAATGTAGCACACCATATTAACAGAAAGTCACATGATCATCCTAATTCAGAGAAGGCATTTGAAAATATCTAACACCTTTTTATGATAAAATCACTCAATGAATGAAGACTAGGAAGGAATTTCCTCAACCTGACAAAGAGCATCTGTGAAAAAACTATAAAACTACTCCCTACTTAATGGTGAAAAATTGAGTGCTTCCCCACTAAGATCAGAAACAGGACAATAATGTGCATTCACATTCTTATTGCCCTGCTTATTAGGGCAATTAGGCCAAAAAAAAAAAGGAACAAACGGCACCCAGATCACAAAGAAAGATGTAAAACTATCTTTAATCACAGATGACATTGTAGGAACTCCTAAGGAACTCACTTAAAAAGCATTAGGGCTACTAAGTTCAGCAACCAGGTTACAAGATTAATACACAAAATTCAACTGTATACATTTGCAATAAAGGATCAAAAACAAAAATTGAAACAATATTTCCATTTACAATAGCATCAAAAAGAATAAAATACTTAGAATAAATTTAACCAAAAGAAAAGCAACACTTGGACACGGCAAACTACAATGTACTGTTAAAAGAATTCAAAGAAGCGCCACCAAGCAATCTGACCTGAGAAAACACGCAGGTTCAACAGAATGAGTCCTGCTCGTCAGCAAGCATCCATCCTTGTGTTCAAGGTGGGTCTGTGAGGCAAGTTTGGCAACATAGACATGGACATGCAACCGAATCTGGAATGCAGGAAAGACCTAGGGAGGGTGGATCAATCATCGGAAGCATTCAACGATCCATGGAAGAAATGTTAAAAATAGAATCTCAGGGTCTAATGAAGTTGGAGTATCTCTCCTCTAGGTATTTCTGTTGGAAACTGTTGAATGATTGGATAAAGTAAAAGACAAGTACAGGAGATTATTAGGTAGCAATGAATGTGTAATAAATATCAAGTGGGGGGCAAGTGCGTACAAGGAAGTGTAGGCTACTGGGTTTCTGTAGAATTGTGCATGGAAGACCATCAACAGTTCAAGTCAAAAGCTTGTCTTGAGGGACTGTGCTAGGCTCTGCAGCTGCAAACATCACGGAAAAAGGTGTCTGTCCATCCATTAGAAACCCAGAGCCCAGAGGGATGGACTAGAGCAAATCTCCCTCACAGAGCTAGATGGGAAAAGAAAACTGTCTGAAAACTAACATGAAATTTTACATCTCTTACCTTGTTTAATCCTCACAACCCTGATGAGTAGTATTATCCCCACTTTGCGGATGAAGAAACAAGTTCTTCAAGGGGAAGAGCTCCTCAGAGTAGCATATTAATTAGAGGCAGAACCCGAGTCGGGGCCTATATCTTGTCTTTTCCCTCCTAAAACTAGACAAGTACCCACAAGCAGGCAATATTTTTGGTGCAGAGGAAGCAGTAGTGAACGAAATAGGAAAAACTCTCCACCTTTAGTGCTCACATTGTTGTGGAGAAAGACACACAGTAAGCACACTAGAGAAACAAAAATTAGAATGTTTTGCTAAAAAGTACTTCGCTGGGGTGTCATGATGTTGGTATCCTGCTTTCAGAAGACACGTGAAACTGCGATTGCATATTCTACTGCTGTGGTGCTAGTCCTTTCATTTTCTGTTTTAAATGTTTTCATAATTTAAAAGCTGGGGAAAACTTAAAGAAGACCTTATTAAATGGAAAGACGTACTGTGTTCATGATTGGAAGGCATAGTATTGTTAAGATGTCAAATTCAATACGACCTGCATTAAAATTCCATTCCGCTTTTTTGCAGAAACTGACAAATTGACCCTAAAATTCATGTGGAAATTAAAGTGACTTAGAATATCCAAAATAATTTTGAAAAAGAAAAAGTCATAGGACTTATGTTTGCCAATTTCAACACTTAGTACAAAGCTACTATAACCAAGACATTGCCAATCAAACCACAATGAGATGCCACTTCACACACNATTAAAAGTATTGTTGAGGATGTGTGAAGAAATTGGAACCCTTGTGTGCTGCTGCTGAGAATGTGAAATGTACAGCCACTCTGGAAAACATCTCTTGCCGTTCCTCCAAAAGTTAAACATAGAGGGTGTGTGTGTGTGTGTGTGTGTGTGTGTGTGTGTGGGTGTGTGTTGAGATGGAGTCTTGCTCTGTTGCCCAGGCTGGAGTACAGTGGTGCCATCTCAGCTCACTGCAACCTCCATCCCCTGGGTTCATGCAAATTTTCCTGCCTCACCCTCCTGAGTAGCTGAGATTACAGGCATGTCCCACCAGCCTGGCTAACTTTTTAAAATTTATTTTTGATTTTATTTTTTGAGACTGAGTCTCGCTCTGTCACCAGGCTGGAATGCAGTGGCGCAATCTCCACTCACTGCAACCTCCACCTCCTTGAGTTCAAGTAATTCTCCTGCCTCAGCCTCCTGAGTAGCTGGGACTACAGCCTCACACCACCACCACGCCCAGCTAATTTTTGTATTTTTAGTAAAGACACGGTTCCGCCTTGTTGGCCAGGATGATCTCGATCTCTTGACATCGTGATCTGCCTGCTTCAGCCTCCCAAAGTGCTGGGATTATAGGCATGAGCCACTGCACCCGGCCAATTTTTGTATTTTTAGTAGAAATGGGGTTTCACCTTGTTGGGCAGGCTGGTCGAACTCCTGGTGAGGTGGTCCACCCAACTCAGCAACCCAAAATGGTGGAATTACAGGTGTATGCCACCATGCCCGGCCAATATAGAGTTATATTATCCAGCAGTTCCATTCCTAGGTATATACCCAAGACAACTGAAGACATATGTCCCAGACAAAAGCTCGCACATGAATGTTCATCACAGCAATATTCACAATAGTCAAAAAGCAGAATCAGTGCAAAAGTCCATCAACTGGTGAATCAATAAAATGTGGCATGTCCATAAAATGGAATATTATTCAGCCATAGGAAGGGATGAAGGACTGTTATATGCTAAACATGGATGAACCTTGACAACATTATGCTAAATGTCCAAAGCCACTCACAAAAAGCCACACATCTCGTTATTTCATTTGAGTGAAATGTCCAAAATAGGCAAATACGTCCTGTCCACAGAGGTAGAAAGTAGATGAGTGGTTACCAAGGGCTAGGGGCAGAGGGAAATGGGGGGTGACTGTTTAATGGGTACAGAGTTTCTTTCTGGGGTGATGAAAATGATCTAGAATTAGATAATTGTGATGGTGACAAAGCTTTGTCACTATACTAAAAACCACTGCATTGGTTTTAAACCAATTCAATTTTCAAGTACACTTTGAAAGGGTGGATATTATGGTATGTGAATTATATCTCGTAATGAAAATATGATTACATTGTTCAAAAGAACATGGAAGCAGCTACAAAAATATGAAACATAAATTATGGCTCTTTTTATTCTAAAGCGTAGAAATTGAACATTATCTCTCAAGATATAAAACAAAAACCAAGAAAGCTAAAGCCCTTCCATTTGGCCATCCTGTGGTAAGACCTACCACAGTCCAGTGCTTTTGCTCAGCCCACAGCCTAGCCTAGTGTTTGCATGAAACCCTGTAGCTAGCTTCCACTCCTGTTCCACTGTTGGCTGTGAAGTTATGAGTGACCATATAGGGGGAGGGGAGGAAAACTCCCCATAAAAGTATTTCCTGGGGGCCCGAGGACAGACGTGGGCCCAGGTATCAGAATGTGATATGCCTACTTGTCCCTATCTCCTTGTCCATACATAAGGCTTAGAAGACGGCCATGTTTCACATCATGTGACCTCCAACCAATGAGCCGATTGGCTTCTTCAACAAGAGCCCAGGTAGAGATTGGTGTATAGAAGAGCCCATCAGATTCTAGAGAATCAGGACTTTGGCAGTGGAAACCCCCCTTAGAAGATGTCATAGGGTCCTCAGGGTCAGACATAGAAAGGAGGAGACATTGGGACAGAGAGAAGAGGCAAGAAAACATAATGCCTTGCAGTCTGCGAGGGACAGAGTGGGCCCCCGGTGGCCTCCCTGCCCAGATTCTGGATCAGAGCTCCTCAAACTTTAAGGTGCATTTGGATCACCTGAGGATCTTATGAAAATACAGACTCTGTCTGATTCAGTAGGTCTGGGTCTGGTGGTGGGAGCCTGTTAGTATATTTCTAACAAGCTCTGAGGCAAGGCTGCTTCTGCTGATCTAATGACCGCAGTGTGAGGCTGGGCACAGCAGCTCACACCTGTAATCCCAACACGTGGGGAGGACAAGGGAGGAGGGTCTCTTGGGGCTAGAACTTTGGGAGGACAAGGCAGGGGGGTCTCTTGAGGCTAGAACAAGGGAGGAGGGTCTCTTGAGGCTAGAACTTCTTCTCTTTTAGTTTTTTAGAGCTGAGGTCCTGCTATGTTGCCCAGCTGGACAACATTTTGTTAATATACTAAAAACCACCGAGCTGGTTTATGTGAGTTTGACTCAAATAAAATGATCAATCCTGAAATGTAGACTAAATGAGGTTGTTTTGTTTTGTTTTGTTTTTTGAGATGGAGTTTCCCTCTTGTCACCCTGGAGGAACATATAGCATCTCTAAAAAAATAAGAGAGAAGAAGAAGAAGGGAAAGGAAACAGACCTCAACTAGAGTAGGAAGCAGCTAGGCCACATATCTCTTCAATGGAGAAAAGTGTTTTTTTCTTGAGTAAATTTGAGTTTACCCATGTTCCTTGTCAATGACAGTAACTTTAAATGTCAAGAATGTGAGAGAGGCCAGGCACAGTGGATCACACCTATAATCCCAGCACTTTGGGAGGCCGAGGTGGGAGGATTACTTCAGCTAAGGAATTCAAGACTACCCTGGGAAACAAAGTGAGACCCCGTCTCTACAAAGTCCAAAAATTAGCCGAGCATGGGGGCATGCACCCATGGTCCAAGCTACACAGGAGGCTGAGGCAGAAGGATTGTGTGAGCCCAGGAGGTTGAGGCTGCAGTGAGCTGAGTTTGCACCACGGCACTCACTCCAGCCTGGGCGACAGCATGACCCTGTCGCTTAAAAAAAATGTGAGATACCACGGGGAAGGTGTGGCCCTGGGGTAGGGGCTGGGAGACTGGAGAGCGGCTGTTAGTGGTCTCATCGCTGCCCAGAGCAGGCAATGCCCTGCCCACCCTCATGAGCTCCTTGGACTCCTTGGACAGGACTGGCTACACATGAAAATGTGGGGACCCTTATTTTGAAATTGTTAAGAATCTCAAGATGGCAACACCAAAGCTTTAAAGCGAGTGCACGGCCCTTCTGAATTGGAGGCCCACGAGGCCGACAGACCGCTGTTCACATCCTGGGATAGCCCCTCCTCTTGAGCGTGGCTGGGGCCTGTGCTCTATTGCTTGGAAGCAAGGCTTATCCCTAAGCCTTATTTTCAGGGAGGTGGATTTGAGAGCTATTATCCCACCTCCTTGCTTGGTGCCCTGTGAATAAACCTTTTCTCTTTCGCAAAACTCATGTCACGGTGATTAACTTACTGTGTGTGGGCAGAATGGACCTGGTCCTGGCCAGTAACACCCGCAAGGCTTTCTGGGAGTCTACACTGCCAAGACAGCGCTGAGCAAAGGTTGGGAGCGGTCTGTCTAAATGACTTTTCTCTTTCTTCTAGGCTGGGCATGGTTTCTCATGCCTGTAATCCCAACACTTTGAGAGGCTGAGGCGGGAGATCATTTGAGGCCAAGAGTTTAAGACTAGCCTGGCCAACATGATGAAATCCCATCTTTACTAAAAATACAAAAATTAGCTGAGCATGCCTGAAATCCCAGCTACCGGGGTGGCTGAGGCACTAGAATTGCTTGAACCTGGGAGGCAGAAGTTGCAGTGAGCCAAGATTGTGCCACTGCACTCCAGCCTGGGTGACAGAAACTCAGTCTCAAAAAAAAAAAAAAAAATCTTTTTTTCTATAAATTAATAAAAGGAATACAGCCTCTTGTGAGCTGGTTTGTGTGAGTTTGACTCAAAGAAAATGATCAGGCCGGGCGCGGTGGCTCAAGCCTGTAATCCCAGCACTTTGGGAGGCCGAGGCGGGTGGATCACAAGGTCAAGAGATCGAGACCATCCTGGTCAACATGGTGAAACCCCGTC
>NW_016107552.1:3585177-3594136 GCF_001604975.1 Cebus imitator | reverse complement strand
ATCAATGCTTAAATGTAGACAAAATTAGGTTTTTGGTTTTTTTGTTTGTTTGTTTGGTTTTTTTTTGGAGATGGAGTTTCCCTCTTGCCACTCAGGAGGGTATGCAATGGCACAATCTGGGCTCACTGCCACCTCTGCCTACCATGTTTGAGTGATTCTCCTGCCTAAACCTCCTGACTAGCTGGGATTACAGGTGCAAGCCACCACACCCAGCTAATTTTTGTATTGTTAGTAGAGATGGGTTTTTACCATGTTGGCCAGGGTGGTCTCGAACTCCTGACCTCAGGAGATCCACCCACCTTGGCCTCCCAAAGTGCTGTGATTACAGGCATGAGCCACCACTCCTGGCCCCAAATTAGGTTTTGAACTTGCAAGACAGGCTGAGGCCTGCACCAGAGTCCTGACAGCTCCTCCTTGGGCCTCTGATGTGAGTTATCCCCAGGTGAGGAAAAGGCAGCCATTGCCTTCTCTGAGTGTCTAGCTCCTTTAAAAACTTTAACACGGAAATCTGAATTTCTCATCTTTCCTTAATTTTTTTTCCAGTTAAAAATCATTATCATCAGCAAGCTGTCATGGCTCCCATCTGTAATCCCAGCACTTCGAGAGGTGGTGGGAGGATCACTTGAAGCCAAGAGTTTAAGACCAGCCTAGGCAATATAGTGACACCCTGTCTCTACAGAAAAAAAAAAATGTTAAACTAGCTGGGCATGGTGGTGTGCATCTGTAGTCCCAGCTACCCAGGGAGGCTGAGGTGGGAGGATGGATTGAGCACAGGAGTTGGAGGCCATAGTCAGCTATGATCATACAACTGCATTCGACCCTGGGAGAAAGAGTGAGACTCTATCCAAATAAAATAAAATAATTATTACTTTCACTTTGCAGAAATGTTCCTTACTCTGTAGAAAACATTATGCTTTGGCTGACACACTTTCAGTGGGATTTGTTTTAGGAAATGACACGGGACCCTGATACTGTTTGACAGGCTCAATGGCAGGCCTTGGGGAGCTCCCTGGCAGCAAGGGGCCAGCCTGGGCTTACGGCTCAGCAGATGAATCCAGGTTGTGGACTTGCAAGGACTCTGGAGGGCTCTAGCTTCCTTATCATTTTAAAGATGTTGGAGAACACAGGCCTGGAGAAGGGAAGAAATGAACCCAGGGAACGCGATGGATAGCACTGCGCTGGCAAGAGCAGCAAGGCCAAGGCTGTCACATTCCAGAGAGTGCAACTGGAGTGAAGCGAGCGGCCACAGAACACTGGACGTAAGCCCTGAGGCTTTGCCACTAGCTTTGTCTCTGCAGTGTTGAGCCAAGAGTATCGACTTTGGAGCCAGACTTTCTGAGCCTATAATCGTTCAGAGTCTGTCTCCTCCTCTGTAAAACGGGGACGGTGGGAAATTCTGACACACAGGTGCACCTTGAAGATATAATGCTAAGTAAAATAAACCAGCCAGGTACAAACGGGATGGGCCTGGGGCCTCTCTGTGCGTCCCCCTGATCCAGAAGAAGCCAGGCGGGCCCAGCCCTCGGACACGCCGCCCGCCTGCAATTGGACTAAAGTGGCCCAGGCGTCCGAGCCGCCCAATGGCGTGACCGCAGGGGCGTGGTCCAAGGTAGGAGACCTGAGCCTTGGCACTGGAGTTTGCAGACTCCGCGGTAGGTTTCCAGTCTGGTCGGTCGATTTCTGCTATGGGCCTGGAGCTGTACCTGGACCTGCTGTCCCAGCCCTGCCGCGCCGTTTACATCTTCGCCAAGAAGAACGGCATTCCCTTCGAGCTGCGCACCGTGGATCTGATCAAAGGTAGGCCCGGCCTCGAGTTTGGGGAACTGAAAAGTCAGGAAGGGACAGGTAAGCATACAGTGGCTCAGGGAACTTCTCCTGGCGCCACCCTCTTTCTGGGGCCATTGCTGGTCTGGTTTGGAGACCGAAAGGAGAAAGATGAGCCACCAGGGAGATCCAAGAGTCGGGAATCCCCCAAGCTCTGCTTGGCCTCACGGAATGGACCACGAGGTTCCCTTGAGGCCGAATAAAGTGGTAGGGACCACAAAAAGGAGCGAGACCAGAGGACAGAAACGGGCGCAGCTGGGTGCAGGGGCACGCGCCTGTCGTCCCTGCTACTTGGGAGGCTGGGTGGGTGGATCATTTGAGCCCAGGAGTTCCAGGCTGCAGTGCGCTATGATGGTGCCCTTCGGTAGCCACTGCACTCCAGTAAGGACAATGTAGCAAGACCCTATCTTAAAAAATTATTTTAAACAAAATAAAAACGGGTGTGACCTGGGCCTAGGGAAAGGCGGGAGGAGAGAGGTTAAGGGTGCCAAGTGTAGAGACTGGGACAGAGTCAAATGCCTTCTTTGTGGCCCAGCTGCTGAGATTATGCAACAGCAAACAGAACAGGCATTGCCCCAGGACCTGACTTTCCAGCCCTGCCCTCTGCACTGGTCCAGGCTGCACTGGGGTCCCTCTTTGTCCCTTCCTTTCTCTGTTCCTCCTGTTTTGCCTCTAATCTTGTCCTCTGCTTTTTTTGTTTGTTTGTTTTTTTGAGACGGAGTCTCGCTCTTGCTCTGTCACAGTGCAGTGGTGTGGATCTCGGCTCACTGCAACCTCCGCCTCCCGAATTCAAGTGATTCTCCTGCCTCAGTCTCCTGAGTAGCTGAGATTACAGGCATGAGCCACTACGCTCAGCCCAAGCAGTTTTGTTTTTCTGCTTGTTTGTTTGTTGTGTTTGAGATGGAGTCTCGCTCTGTCACCCAGGCTGGAGTGCAGTGGTAGAATCACGGCTCACTGCGTCCTCTGCCTCTTGTTCCCACTGGGGAGGTAGGTTGCCCCAGGGGATAGGCTGGGGGCAGAAGGGGGACCCTGGGGCTCAGCGAGCCCTACATCCTCGTTTGTTTCTCTGGCAGGCCTCCAAGGCCCTTGAGGGCTCAGCTGGCAGGCCCAGGCCTAGTGTGGGGAGGGGTAGTAGGAGGGGTTGGAAGCAGAACCTAGGTATGGCTGGATGGGCAAGAAGGGCAACTCTACTTGGCTAACCCTTCTGCCCAGGGCTCCCACTCCATGGCTGGCCCTCCGCCTGAAACTTCTCCACCTAGCCTCTTCTGGAAACTGCCCACCTGTCCTGCACAAGGACTTCCTCTGCAGAGTGTGGGGCAGCGGGAAGGGAATGCGGGATGAGAGGGTGTTCGAGCTGGTTGTGAAATGCAGCGGTGCAGAGGGAAACATGTTTTATCGAGAGAGAGGGGAGGGTGTTCCTGGTGAAGAAGGGAGGGCAAAGAGAGGGTAGCAGGCCTGGCGTGGTGGCTCACACCTGTAATCCCAGCACTCTGGGAGGCCGAGGTAGGAGGATCACTTGAGGCCAGTAGTTCAAGACCAGCCTGGGTGACATAGTGAAAGCCCATCCGTACGGGGAAAAAAAGGTTGCGGCAGAGGGAGGGGTGGTCGCAGGTGTGCTTAAAGTGGAAGAGTTAAGGTGATTGTGTATAATTTTGAGGAGATTTTATCTGATCGTTGGCAATGGGGAACCACTGAAGACTGTGGAGGAGGGCAGTGATGAGACTTGATGCTCTCAGAAGCTTCACTCGGGCCAGGCGCAGTGGCTCATGCCTGTAATCCCAGCACTTTGGGAGGCCGAGGCGGGTGGATCACTTGAGGTTAGGAGTTTGAGGCCAGCCTGGCTAACACGGCGAAACCCCATCTCTAATAAGAATACAAAAATTAGCAGGGTGTGATGGCGCATGCCTCTAATTCCAGCTACTCGAGAGGTTGAGGCGGGAGAATCACTTGAACCTGGAGGCAGAGGCTGCAGTGAGCCGAGATTGCTCCACTGCATTCCAGCCCGAGCAACAGATTGAGACTCTGTCTTAAAAAACAAACAAAAACAAACAAAAAAAACTTCTCTCTGGCAGCATGTGCAGCAGAAAACCACTCAGACAAACTCAGGCAGAAAGCATTCAGACAAGCACAAGCAGAGGCCAGGTGCCCAGAGGACACTGGCCTGTACTTTTCAGGGGCTGCAGGTGGGATGAGAAATCTGTCCCAGCTTTGGCAGAGCTTAAAGTCACAGCTCCACAGTGCCCAGGGCAGGGCGAAGCAAGGGACACAGCAGGGCCAGTAGAAGTTGCTTCCAAGTAAGTAGATATCAGAAAAAGGTCACTTATCTGGGTGGAAGGGACATGGTAGTAAGTCAGAGTCCCCTCAGGTGACCTACCCTGCAGCTTGGGGCACTCTGAATGTGAGTTCATGAAGCTGGCAGTAGTGGAAAGAGGAGGTGGGCAGGGTGCGTGCAAAGGTCCAGGCACCACCCCCTGCATGGTGAGCTCTGTTGCAGAGGAGCAGGCTGTGAGGGGAGGCTGTGCCTGCCGGACTTGGCAAGGGGTGTTGTCTACTTCGTACCAGCTGGTAGAGCGGCCTCCTCCTCCCACAGGGGCCCTTCCAGTCTGCCATCCAAGAGTGCAGACTGATGGGACAAAGAGCTGTGAAACTGGGTTCTTAGCATTGCAAGGAGGGGCACAGGCCATGGAGGGCTCAGCATTCTCCTCCCACCACCTACCATGCCGGACTCTTCCAGGTCAGCACCTCAGCGATGCCTTTGCCCAGGTGAACCCCCTGAAGAAGGTGCCAGTCTTGAAGGACGGGGACTTCATCTTGAGAGAGAGGTAACTGGGAGCCTGGGGCTGCTGCCAGGCCTGCTAGAACCATCCCGTTCTAACCCTCTACTTCATAGACAAGGAAACTAAAGTCTTCAGAGGCAGAGAGTCTCTTTGCCCCACATCCCGCAGAGAGTTGGGACTGGACCTCAGGCCTCTGCCTGCCTGCTATTCCAGTTCACCCTGATGTTTGGAAAAGCAAACATCTATTTTACTTCCATACCAGTCCTTTGATTGCTGGTGAGTGTATCCCTGAGGCAGGGCAGGGCAGGGGAGGATGGCAGCTTTGCCCACCATGGGGGCAGGCCTCTGGCTAAGCTTGTGTGGCGATGGCTCAGTGGCATCTGGGCTGCCCAGCAGCTCCGTCTGTGGGCTGCAGCTTCCCGGGATGGGTCTCCCCGATGGGAGAGGCATGACTTACATCACACCAGGATATGGATGACTTACATCACACCAGGTCCCAAGAAGTTGAATCCTCTTCAGGAAATCTCAGCCTTTCTCTGGTTCTGCCACTTTTGTCACCAGAGTCACTCATCCCATAACAAGGAGAACCTGGAGTTTGTGCTTTAGAGCTCATCTCTGAAATCTCAGGATGGACGCGCCTTGGATGAATTCCTCTGACATTCTGCCAGAGCCATTCTTCCTTCCTGGTGCCCAGGTGTCCTGAGTCCTTGTGTCACTCAGTGTTGTGACCCCGGGTACTGGTCAGAGGCAATGTGCAATCTCTGCATATCCCTGTCACTCCTCTCACCTTCAGGAGGTCTGTGGCTCACAGGGACCTGCAGCCCCCCTCAAAGGTGGCTTCAACAATCAGCTGGAAGCAAAAGGCCAAGGCCAGAGGATTGCTTGAGCCTTGAGGCCAGGAGTTTCAGACCAGCCTGCGCAACACAGTGAGATCCCATTTCTACAAAAAGAAAAAAATAGCCAGGCACGGTGGTGCACTCCTATAGAAACAGAAGCTACAGACAATGGAGTTGTTAACCTGGACATAGGTGTAGCCCAGCTTAATAGAGAACATGAACCAGTGGCAGATACGGAGGTTTTCTGCCCTTTTGGCTGGCATGCCCAACCCTTGGGAAACCCCAAGTTCCTGAAGGCTTTTCCATGTTTCCAAATGGACACATCCTCAGTGTTCTTCCAGCTCCATGCTCATCTCATCACCATGGCGGCCCTCAAAACCCAGGGAAGGAGGACAGTGCTGGGGGCCTTGTCTGTTCTGCTCTTCTAGGATCCTGCAGTTGCAGGAGTGTTCCCTGGTTGGTGCTTTAGGGAGCCACACTACCTCAGTCGGCTTAGGTAGGAGCTGATTCTTGGCAGACAGAATGACAGAAAGAACAAAGGGACAGGGAAGCCTTTCTGAAGAGCCAGGCCATCAGAGACTGGACGGAATGCCAGAGGATGAAGCAGATGCAGAATGGAAAGAACTGAGCTCCTTCAAAGCTCAACTTTGATGCCACCTCCTCCAGGAAGCTTTCTCTGGTCCTCTGATCAGAAACTGTCCTAAACATTTGGCAGGACACTCTGTTGTAGGATTTTTCCTGGTGGTAGGAAAAGCTTGGGTGTTAGCCTCAGAAAGATTCTCAGCTCTGCTATTGAAGGCTGTGTGCTCTAGGGCAAGTCTTTGCCTTTCTAAGCCTGGTTCCTCCTCTGGAAAATGAGGCTAACACTTTGGCAAATTGTCAGAAAGTTTAAAGAAGTGGGCTGGGCACAGTGGTTCATGCCTGTAATGCCAGCACTTTGGGAGGCCAAGGCTGGAGGATTGCTTGAAGCTTGAGGCCAGGAGGAGTTTAAGACCAGCCTGGGCAACACAGTGAGATTCCATCTCTACAAAAAGAAAAAAAACAGCCAGGTGTGATGGTGCTCTCCTACAGAAACTGAAGCTGCAGTGAGCTGAGACTGTACCACTGCACTCCAGCCCAGGTGACAGAGGAAGACTGTCTAAAAAAAAAATGACTATGTATAAAATACCCGGCACAGTGCCCTTCCTTACCCATTTCTCCCCTCACCCACAGTGTGGCCATCCTGCTCTACCTGACACACAAATATAAGGTCCCTGACTACTGGTACCCTCAGGACCTGCAGGCCCGAGCGCGCGTGGATGAGTACCTGGCATGGCAGCACACGACTCTGCGGAGAAGCTGCCTCCGGGCTTTGTGGCATAAGGTGAGGCTGGGAGCGTGGGGGCGGCAGTCAGGGCATTCCCCAAACGTGCTCAGGCACCGTTTTCTTCTTCTTCTTTTTTTTTTTTTCCATTTATTTATTTTATTGCATTTTAGGTTTTGGGGTACATGTGAAGAACATGCAAGATTGTTGCATAGGTACACATGTGGCAGTGTGATTTGCTGCCTTCCTCCCCATCACCTCCATCTGGCATTTCTCCCCTTGCTATCTCTCCCCAGCTCCCCACCCCCTACCGTCCCTCCCCTATTTCTCCCCAACAGACCCCAGTGTGTAGTGCTCCCCTCCTTGTGTCCATGTGTTCTCACTGTTCAACACCCGCCTATGAGTGAGAACATGCGGTGTTTGAACTTCTGCTCTTCTTCTTCTTTTCAGTTTTGAATTTTTTTCTACCGACCTGTCTTTGCCTTCACAGATTCTTTCCTCTCTTGTGCCAAATTGCTGTCAAGCTCATCCCATACATTCTTTGAGAATGTATTTTTCACCTTTGAAGTTCCATTTGTTTCTTGTTTGTTTGTTTTTGAGACAAAGTCTTGCTCTGTCGCCAGGCTGGAGTGCAGTGGCGTGATCTCGGCTCACTGCAACCTCCACCTCCCAGATTCAAGCAATTCTCCTGCCTCATCCTCCGGAGTAGCTGGGACTGCAGGCATGCACTACACCATGCCCAGCTAATTTTTGTATTTTCAGTAGAGACGGAGTTTCACCATGTTGGGCCAGGATGGTCTCCATCTCTTAACATCGCACTGCCCACCTCAGCCTCCCAAAGTGCTGGGATTACAGGCGGGAGCCACCAAGCCCAGCCCCATTTGGCTGTTTCTTAGAATTTCTACTTCTCTGCTGAAATTCACCATCTATTCAACCATTTTATCTTTTTTTCTAAATTCTTTAATATATTTATCACGGTTAACTAAAAATCTTTGTCAACTAATTTCATCACCTAAATGTTCTAAATGTGGGTCTATTTTCATTTGTTTTTTGAGATGGGTCTCCTCTGTCACCCAGGCTGAGTGCAATGGCACGATCTAGTGCACTTCAACCTCCACCTGTCGGGCTCAAGCGATTCTCCTGCCTCAGCCTCCCAAGTAGCTGGTACTACAGGCACCCACCAGCACACCTGGCTACTTTTTGTATTTGTAGTAGAGACCGGATTTCACCAGGCTGGTTTCAAACACCTGAGCTCAAGTGATTCGTCCTCCTTGACCTCCCAAAGTGTTGGGATTACCGGCATGAGCCACTGTGCCCAGCCTATGGGTCTATTTTTACTGGTTTTTCCCCCTCTTGATAATGGGTCACATATGCCTGCTTCTTTGCGTATTTCATGATGTATTATTATTTTTTAATTTTTTGAGATGGACTCTCTGTCGCCCAGGCTGGAGTGCAATGGCTCGATCTTGGCTCACTGCAACCTCTAGCTTCTGGGGTCAAGAGATTCTCCTACCTCAGCCTCCCAAGTAGCTAGAATTACAGGCTTCAGCCATCATGCCTGGCTTATTTTTGTATTTTTTGTAGAGTTGGGGTTGCACCATGTTGCCCAGGCTGGTCTTGAACTCCTGACCTCAGGTGTTCTGCCATCCTCGACCTCACAAGGTATTGGAATTACGGGCATGAGCCACCATGCCTGGCCTCATGACTTATTCATGTGTGCCAGACATTATGATGAAAGAAAAGCAGAGATTAAATTGCATAATAAATATCCGCAAAAAAGGGCTTGCACTTCCCTTTGTCAGGCAGCCAGGATGGGAGGCTGTTCTCTTCTAGCTAATCAGGAGGTGGGCTGGTTGCAGCTTTAGTTAGTTTCTGTTTATCTTTGGTTTCAAATATCTTGAATGTGAGATCAGGTCACTAGCCTCACTCCAGCAGGGCTCTGGAATCTAATCACCAACTGCTACGGTGCCTGTAAGATCTCTCGGCTGTTCAGCCCTGCCCCCAGTTCCCAAACTGCTGCTCAGTCGGAAAAGCCTATGCCTGTGGCAGCCTTTCTCACTGCCTGCTTGGGCCCCAGGAAATGAAACTGGCATGAAAGTAGCTTGTCGGGCCGGGCGCGGTGGCTCAAGCCTGTAATCCCAGCACTTTGGGAGGCCGAGGTGGGTGGATCACGAGGTCAAGAGATCGAGACCATCCTGGTCAACATGGTGAAACCCCGT
>NW_016107552.1:3579597-3584442 GCF_001604975.1 Cebus imitator | reverse complement strand
ACTAAAAATACAAAAAATTAGCTGGGCATGGTGGCGCGTGCCTGTAATCCCAGCTACTCAGGAGGCTGAGGCAGGAGAATTGCCTGAACCCGGGAGGCAGAGGTTGCGGTGAGCCGAGATCGCGCCATTGCACTCCAGCCTGGGTAACAAGAGCGCAACTCCGTCTCAAAAAAACAAAAACAAAAACAAAAACAAAACAAAACAAAACAAGTAAAAAGAAATCGATATATTTTACTTAACACAATATATTCAGAATATTATCATTTTGGGCCACAAGTACAAGAAAAGATGCTCAGCATCACTAATCCTTAGGGAAATGCAAACCAGAACTAACTCCCTACTCCACTAACTCCCCACTTCGCCTGCCCCATCCCCAGGTGATGTTCCCTGTTTTCCTGGGTGAGCCAGTGTCTCCGCAAACCCTGGCAGCCACCCTGGCGGAGTTGGATGTGAACCTGCAGTTGCTTGAGGACGAGTTCCTCCAGAACAAGGCCTTCCTCGCAGGGCCTCACATCTCCTTAGCTGACCTGGTAGCCATCACGGAGCTGATGCATGTGAGTGCTGGGGGCAGGTGGGCCCACTAGGCAGGGGTTCCTGGCTAGTTGCTGAAGTCCTGCTTATGCCTGCCCCACCTGGCTACGGGACTGTGCTTATGTGTGTGTGTGCAAACCCCTTCTGGAGCTTCTGTGGTCCCCAAATCAGATGCTGCCCATCTTTGCCCTTACAACCATCCATCCCCATTCTGTCCCCTTTTCCCCACAGCCCGTAGGTGCTGGCTGCCAAGTCTTTGAAGGCCGACCCAAGCTAGCCGCATGGCGGAATCGTGTGGAGGCAGCAGTGGGGGAGGACCTCTTCCGGGAGGCCCATGAGATCATTCTGAAGGCCAAGGACTGCCCACCTGCAGACCCCACCACAAAGCAGAAGCTGATGCCCAGGATACTGGCCATTATCTAGTGAGCTGGGAAACCTCACCCCTGCACTGCCCTCAGCAGTTCACAAAGCACTTTCACTTTCTTACTTTCTTTCTTTCTCTCTCTCTCTCTTTCTGTCTCTTTCTTTCTCTCCTTCCTTCCTTCCTTCCTTCTTTCTTTCTTTTTTGAGACAGAGTCTTGCTCTGTTGCCCATCACTGGAGTGCAATGGTGCCATCTTGGCTCACTGCAACCTCCACCTCTCGGGTTCAAGCTATTCTCCTGCTTCAGCCTCCCCAGCAGCTGGGATTACAGGCGCCCACCACTGTGTCCAGCCAATTTTTGTAGTTTTAGTAGAGACAGGGTTTTACCATGTTGGTCAGGCTAGTCTTGAGCTCCTGATCTCGTGATCCATCCGCCTCGGCCTCCCAAAGAGCTGGGATTACAGACATGAGCCACCACACCTGGCCATCACTTTAATTTCTAATGGCCCATGGGACCCAGGCCCAGAGAGCAGGAATGGCTTGCTTAAGACTTGCCGAAGTGTCAGAGCGCCTCAGCTTCCCAGGCCACCATCCTTACCCTGTCTTCCAGAGCTGCCTGAAAGCCACATGAGAATGATGCACACTGAGACCTTGTGTCCTTTAATCACTGCATTTCATTTTAAGTTTGGATAATAAACCTGGTCTCAGCCTGAGCCTCTGCTTCTAACTCAAATGTGTGATTTATTTGACTTTCCTTTGTCCCAACCCTGGTCTTGATCTCTATCCAAAAGACAATCCCCCTTCCCAGGCCCTGTGGATCAGCTTCTCCCTGATGTTTGCCAGTAGTGAAATTAACCAACGTGGCTAAGTGCGGTGGCACATGCTCATAATCCCAGCACTTTGGGAGGTCCAGGTGGTGGGATTGCTTGAGTCCAGGAGTTCAAAAAAACTTTTTTTTGAGACAGTCTTTCTCTGTTGCCAAGGCTGGACTGCAGTGGCACGACCATGGCTTACTGCAACCTCTGTCTCCCGGGTTCAAGTGATTCTCCTGCCTCAGCCTCCCAAGCAGCTGGCATTACAGGCATGTGCCATCACACCTGGCTAATTTTTGTATTTTTAGTAGAGACGGGGTTTCACTGTGTTGGCCAGGCTGGTTTTAAACTCTGGACCTCAAGTGATCTGCGTGCCTTTGCCTCCGAAAGCGCTGTGAGCCACTGCCTGGATCCAACAAAAATTTTTTTTCAGAGACATGGTCTCACTTTGTTGCCAAGGCTGCAGCACAGTGGCACAACCGTGGCTCACTGCATCCTCGACATCCCAGGCTCAAGCGATAGTCCCTCCTCAGCCTCCTAAGAAGCTGGGACAACGTGCGCACCACAGCACGCCCAGTTAATTGTTTTTTGTACAGACGGGGTCTTGCCATGTTGCCCAGGCTAGTCCTGCACTCCTGTGCTCAATGGATGCTCCTACCTCTACCTCCCAAAGTGCTGGGATTACAGGTGCAAGCCACTGCACGCAGCCCAAAAGAATTCTTTTTTTTAATTAGCCAGGTGTGGTGGTGCATAACTGTAGTTCTAACTACTTGGGAGGCTGAGGCGGGAGGATTGCTTGAGCCTGGAGTTCAAGGCTGCAGTGAGCTCTCATTGACCCACAGCACTCCAGCCTGGGCAACAGAACAAGACTTTGTCTCTAAAAACACACAAAGAAACCCAAAACAAAACAAAACATTTCCTGTAGCCTTCTAATTCTTGGAGAAAGTAAGTATCTGACAGCACAAGGCCCAGCAGCATTCCACATTCGGTGGCTGTAAGCATGGTGACCCAGCAGTTGGCTGCGTTGGCCTCCCAGGACATGACCCTTACTGTTAGTCATGAGTCTTGTGTCGCTCCTGAGGAACTGGTCGGGAGGAGAAAATCCAAACAGCAGCTCTCCTGGTCAAAACCCAGTCATTCAGGAGCCTAAATGCCATGCCTAGGTGCCTGGCTGTAAACTGTTAGCAGGAATGGAGTGCTCTGATGGTGTTTTCGAATAACATTCTGGCTGCTGCTGGGGGTTGGACTGGAAGGCAGCCAGGGAGGAAGCAGGGAGATTTGATATTGCAGTAATCCCGGCCAAAGGTGACTTGTGAAAAGGGGCAGGCAACTGAAGGGGCAGGAGAATGTGGCCCCTCTCAGTCTGGAGAGAGCTGCTGCACTAGGCCAGGAAGACACTTCTGCGGGGGATGGGCCTTCTTTCAGTGGGCACCATGGGATTGGCTGTGGTGGCTCATGCCTGTAATCTCAGCACTTTAGGAGTCTGAGGCAGGAAGATCACTTGAGCCCAGGAGTTGGAGACCAGCCTGGGAAACATAGTGACACCCTGTCTCTACAAAGAAAAAAAATTAAAAATAAAAATAAAAAGTAACCAGATGTGACGCCTGTGGTCCCGGCTACTTGGGAGGCTGAGGTGGGAGGATCACTTGATCACTTGAGCCCTGGAGGTCGAGGCTGCAATGAGCTATGATCATGTCACTGACTCCAGCCTGAGCAACAGAGACTCTTATCTCAACAAAAGGGGCAGGTGGGAACCATGGGGACCAGGGCAGCAAGGCTATTGTCAAGTTTCCAGTAACCATCCTCTTGCCAACGGTCTTTCTCTCTATCTTGGATTTAGGGTTTTCCTACCTTGGGAGGCTCCCTCGGGAAATGTGAGTGTCATCGCCACAGGCCTCAGAAGCCCTAGAGTTGCCGTTGAATAGTGGATAGGAAGTTCTGTGCAATGCTAGGCACTGTTAGAAACCTCTGGTTAGGCCTCGCAGGGCCTCAGCCATCTGGGGGAAGGATTGCTGGAGTGTAATAAATATGACTCCAGCGGCTGGGGAGGGACAGCTCATTCCTCCATGAGGTGTGGGGCTGGCAGCCTTGCGGGCAGCCAGCCACCCTTCCTCTCTGGCCTCCATCCTGGGCACTGGGCCCTGACACTGGGCAAGGAGGCTGCTGCACCTCCTTTCTTCTCTTCCCTTTTAGTGGGAAAGATACCCGCAGCCTAGATTCCCAGGAAGGGGAGGTGAGAGAGCGGACGCACCACTGATTGGCACAAAGTTCTCTGGAGCCAACCGCTGAGTGAGGAGGGCATGGCCGGGCTCGGGCTCCCGGTGCCAAGCAGCTCCGCAGGCTCAGTGACCCAGCAGTTCCTGCCCAGCCCTCACCTACCTGCTGGCCCAGCCCTGCCGTGCAGTCTACATCTTCACCAAAAAGAACGGCATCCCCTTCGAGCTTCGCACCCTGGAGCTGACCACAGGTTGGCAGGGCAGGTGGCCTAGGGGATATTGACACCGATCCCCACCTGTCCCCGCTGCTTTGAAGTCAGATCAGGAATGCAGACCAACAAGAAGAATCAGACTTTCCAGTGTGGTATCTATTTTACTTTATTATTTTTCCGTTTTGGAGACAGGATCTAACTCTGTCACTCAGGCGGGAGTGCAGCTGAACAATCATGGCTCACTGCAGCCTCAAACTTCCAGGATCAGGTGATCCTCCTGCCTCAGCCTCTCAAGTAGCTGGGACTTCAGGTGCCCACCGACGTGCCTGGCCAATTTATTCTTATTCTTGAGAGGAGGTCTTGCTATGTTGCCCAGGCTGGTCTCGAACTCCTGGGCTCAAATCTTCTTGCCTTGGCCTCCCAAAGTGTTGGGATTACAGGCATAAGCCACCATGCCCTGCTAGTTGTCTATTTTAATAGAGGCATGATCTTTGTGTAGTGAATACAAAAGGTTCTTCAAAATACAGGTTAAGAGGGAACAGAGCAGGTGCAGAGGAGGGTAGGGGAATGGCGTGGGGCCAGAATATCTTCACCCCATGTGCTTGGAAAAAGCAATGAAACTGCCTCCTTGTTTCCTAAGTGAATAGTCCCTGTCTACCCCTGCCTGGTTTCTTCTTCTTCTTCTTCTTCTTTTTTTTTTTTTTTTTTTCCT
>NW_016107552.1:3555655-3579587 GCF_001604975.1 Cebus imitator | reverse complement strand
TTTTTTTTTTTTTTTTTTCCTGTTTGTTTGTTTTGGACAAGGTCTCACTCAGTAGCCCAGGCTAGAGGGCACTGACATGATCCTGGCTCAACCTCTCAGGCTCAAGCTGTTATACTGGACAGAGCGTAGAAAGTTGGCACCAAGACAAAAGTATGCCAGATTGCAGGGTCATTTATTATGCCGGCAACCACAGAGGACTCACGTCTCTCCACCTGTGGCATTGAAAGGAGGGTGCCAAGACTTTTTATACCTGAAAAACCACCTTGGGAGTGGGGGTGAGGAGTGGGGATGGGGATGAAAAGGCTTCAGACATTCCGAGGGCTAGTGGATTCTGTAAATCATCTCCTGGGCGGAGACGAGGGCTCCGGATATTCCAAGGGCCAGGGGACTCTTGTCATTCCGTTTGTGACTTAAGTGTTTTACAGAAGTCAAGATAAACATTTGTTTACACATTATCTGGGTACGGTGGAAATCACAGACCTTAGTTACTTATTACAAGTCGCAGGAGCCAAGATGGCATTAGTTTGGGGTGCTTAGTCTGGCAATTGCCGGTGGGCAAAGGCTAGCAATTCTGGCAGTTACTGATAAGAAAAGGTAAGCAGCTTTACATAGTGGCTAGTTTGCAAAGCAAACTAGCAGTTTTATTTACAGTAGCCAAGGCCAGCAGTTATTGTGAGGAGAATGGGGCAGCCGTTACAACTTATTTTTAAAAAACAGCTTTTTCTTTTATAAAATGATGTTGTTCAGGCTCTAACTCTAGGCCCGCTACAGCACAATATCACAAAGCGATCCTCCCACTTCCTCCTCCCATGTAGAGTAGCTGGGACTCTACCAGGCATGCCACCATGCCCGGCTACTTATTATTATTATTTTTGATATGTGCAGAAAGGGGATTTCACCAAGTTGACCAGGCTGGACTTGAACTTCTGAGCTTAAGTGATCCGCATGCCTCAGCCTTCTAAAGTGTTGGGATTACAGACATGCATCACCATGCCAGGCCCAGGGTCTCTGCCACTTTTTTGTATTTCTTGCCATTCTTCTGCTTTTTTTTTTCCCCCTGTATTGGACTTGCTCTATCCCATGGGGTTCTCATCCAGCTGAAGGGGTTACCCCTAGAGGCTGCAGGGCCGTGTGGCAGGAGGCCAGTATCCTCACCTGGAGCTGCAGGGTTTGCTGGTCTGGCTGGCCTAGAGAGATGCAGCTGGAGCCGAATTCAATGGCGGAGCCAGGGCTATAACTGAGCAGTAGGGCAGAGAGCAGATCCAGAGCCCCTGGGCAGGCCAGAAGGAGGCCCCTGCTCAGTTGAACCTTCCCAACTGCTGCCCTTGGTACAACCAGCCGGAGCCACCTGCTGCAGAACCGGGGCTGGACACAGAGGCAGTTTGTGGAGGGAGAATGGGCAGGGTGTGCATGTCCATTCTGTAGAAGGGCAAAGAGGCCCACGGGTAGGCCTGTGATCAGACTGCAGCCGGGCTCGACTGAGGCCCTCCGATCCAAACACACTAACCAGGCACCTAATGCAGCCTCCAGCACAGGATTGGGGTGCTGGAAGTGAGTCAGGCCTGGGAGCCCCCAGTGGGGAGGGAGCCTTGAGAGTCTGGCATAGAAAGGAAGAAGAGCTGAGCCACTGGAGGCTGCGTGGCTGAACAGGACAGGGATTCCCAGCAAGAATGACGTTGGGCTGAGGGCTGGGACATGTCTAGCAGGGACTCTGGGGTGTTGACAGGTCACCCAGCTTGGTCAGCAGGGCCTAAGTGCCCAGCTGGGATAGGAAGCTAAAAACGTAGTACTCTCCTTCCTTCTGAGAGTTGGGTAGTGGTGAGGAGGCCTGGAAGCAGATTGAGTGCTGTGGCCTTGTGCAAGCCCCTTCCCTCCTCCAGCCTCAGTTTCCTCATTTGTACAATGCAGGAGGGTACTTCTACAGCCCCTCTCAACCCTGGGAACCTCTGCTTGCCTCAGCCCATTTTTCATCTTGGGACTTGTGCAGGGCACACAATCCATGATCCATCCATCAACAGTGAGCAGACAGACAAGACTAACTGGCCCCACAAGGCCCGGCAGCAGCCCAGGGACCTGCTACCTCTCAGCCAAGGTGAAGGCCTCGTCTTTCAAGGCTCACACCTTCCTTAGGGGGTTCACCTGGGCAAAGGCATCACTGTGCCGCTGGCCTGCGGGGCAGATCAGTGAGGTGAGTGGGGAGTACCCTGAGTTCTCTGAGGTCTGTGCCCTCCCCCACCCCAAAATCCCAGTACCAGCGTTCTGAGGCCTGTATCTGAGAGGCATCAGGGAAGAGGAGGCCTCTCTGCTAGTCACTGGATCACAGACCCTGACTCATCAGTGGTCCACCTTTCCTGTGTCCAGCTCCTTGAAGCAAGGGTCAAGGACAACTCCCTGGAGCTGCCATTCACCCTCCATCCCCGGCCAGTCCCATCCATAGGTCAGACCCCTCCAGCCTCCTCCTGGGCTCTAGGCTGGCCCGTCTTATTCAGCTTCCTGTCCCAGCTGGGCACTTAGGCCCTGCTGACCAAGCTGGGGGGCAGTAGCAGTTGGAGTGAGAAGTGGGGAGGGATGGCTACTGCACCGGGGAAGCTTTGTGTCGAGGTCTTTCTCATGAGGGTGGTGGGGAGCCATGGCAGGCTTTATGCAAGGGAGGGTATGGGCAGATTGAGATTGCAGAAGGATCCCACTGGTTGCCTTGTATGAGGACCCAGGGAGAAGAGGAGGCTGTCCGTGTCTGAGTAGGAGATGAGGCTGCTGGTGGCCATGAGTAGAAAGGGGTTGGCAGAGATGAGCAGAAATCCAAAGGACTGGTGATGTTAGGATGAGGGTGGGAACCAAGATGGGCTTTGGGCAGACCCTGACCCCTCTCTCTGCCTGTTGGCCCATCAGATGATAATCCCTGTGTTCCTGGATGACTCAGTGCAACCCAAGATGTTGGCAGCCACTTTGGCTGAGCTGGACAAGTTCCTGCAGACCAGGCCTTCCTTACTGGGTCCCATATCTCTGTGTCTGACTTGGTGGCAATCATGGAGCTCATGCATGTGAGTGCCACGGCTCGCTGGGCAGGGGGGTGTCCAGGAAGGGAGCTGACATCCCAGCTCACATTGTCTTTTCTGGCTGTGGGACCCTGTGTGAGTCACTTCTCTGAGCCTCAGTCTCCTCATCTATAAAATGGGGCTTTACAAACCCCTCACCGCAGAGATGTTAAGAGGCTTCCAAGGCAAAATTGGGGGATCATTTTGTATGGGTTTAGTGGGATAGTTTTCTGGGCTTTGAAGTCACTTCTGTATCTACTTAAATTGCTATAGTTGTCTTAGTGCATAAATGGCTTCTGGCTGAGGCAGGTGAGCCTCCAAATTAGGACTCAGCTGGTGGGGAGGCTCTTGGCTTTACTCAGGAAAGAATTCAAGAGTGAGCTGACAGACAAAACTAAAAGCAAAGTAAGTTTAGAAAGCAACAGTGTACTGCAAAATGGCTGCTCCATAGACAGAGCCGGGCTACCCCACCGGCAGAGTAGCACTCCAGGAATGCTGGCTGTTTATTCCCACTGTTAATCATATGCTAAATAAGGGGTGGGTTATTCATGAACTTTCTGAAACCATATAAGGTCATTCCTGGGTTATCGCCATGGCATCCTTTGTAAACTGTCATGGCCCTGGTGGGTGTATCTTATGCAAATGCATTATAATTCTTAATCCAAGCTGGTTTTGGGTCATTCTTTGTAATTGTTATGTCCTGTTTTAATCAGCAGGGTTTTAACCTGTGCTTGGAAAAGTCCTGCTGCTCTCCTACCTCACAGGGATATGCCTACTGCCAAAGGAGAGACAGAATTGTCTTTCTGTTCTCTCCATAGGAAATATTATAAAATCACTGTCACATGAAAATGTGATCAAAGAGTCTGCAGTCAAAACACATGGGGAGGCAGAGTTTTGTGTGTTTTTTTAGATGGACTCTTGCTCTGTCACCAAGGCTGCAGCATAGTGGCGCAATCTTGGCTCAGTGCAACCTCTGCCTCCTGAGTTCCAGCAATTCTCCTGCCTCAGCCTCCTGGGTAGCTGGGACTACAGGTGTGCATCACCATGCCTGGCTAATTTTTGTATTTTTAGTAGAGATGGGACTACAGGTGCACACCACCCTGCCTGACTAATTTTTGTATTTTTAGTAGAGATGGGGTTTCACCAGGTTGGCCAGACTGGTCTTGTTGTACTGGACCGAGCATAGAAAGTTAGCACCAAGACAAAAGTATGCCAGATTGCAGGGTCATTTATTATGCCGGCGACCACAGAGGACTCACGTCTCTCCAACCTGTGGCGTCGAAAGGAGGGTGCCAAGACTCTTTATACCCGAAAAACCACCTTGGGAGTGGGGGGGTGAGGAGCGGGGATGGGGATGAAAAGGTTTCAGACATTCCAAGGGCTAGTGGATTCTGTAAATCACCTCCTGGGCGGAGACGAGGGTGGGGGTCTCCTGACATTCCAAGGGCAAGGGGACTTTTGTCATTCTGTTTGTTACTTCAGTGGTTTACAGAAGTCAAGATGAACATTTGTTTACACATTGTCTGGCTGGTGATAGAAGTCACAGATCTTAGTTACTTATTACAAGACACAGGAGCCAGGATAGAATTAGCCTGGGCTGCTTATTTTAGTTATTACCGGTAAGCAAAGGCTAGCAATCTGGCAGTTAACTGATAAGAAAAGGTAAGCAGCTTTACATAGTTTGCAGAACAAACTAGCGGTTCTATTTACAGAAGCCAAGGCCAGCAGTTATTGTGAGGAGAATGGGGCAGCCTTGCAACTTATTTAAAAAACAGTTTTGCATTTTATAAAGATGGCGTTGCTCAGGTTCTGGCTCTAGGCCAGCACAACATCACAGTCTCAAACTCCTGACCTCAGGTTATCTGCCCGCTTTGGCCTCCCAAAGTGGTAGGATTACAGGCGTGAGCCACTGCACCCGGCCGAGGATAGAGTATTCTAACAGTGAAGGTGTCTGGCACTTCGTAAAAATGTCAGGACTTTTTTTCCTGGAGTTTGTGGTGTTTGCCTGCTTTTCAAAATTTGTCATTCCTTTTATTAACCTAAATTTTTATTTTATAGAGAAAAAAATTACTCATTAGTGTTGATGATGCCCTGGTTCTCTGTTCAGCTTTGTTTTCCAAACAACTATTCACCCAAGACTCAATCCTCCCCTCCAGCTCTTCACCCAAGACTCAATCGTCCCCTCCAAGTCTTCACTCAAAACTCAATCGTCCCCTCCAAGTCTTCACCCAAGACTCAATCGTCCCCTCCAAGTCTTCACCCAAGACTCAATTGTCCCCTCCAAGTCTTCAGCCAAGACTCGATCCTCCCCTCCAGCTCTTCACTCAAGACTCAATCCTCCCCTCCAACTCTTCATCCAAAACTCAATCCTCCTCTCCCACCAAATCTTCACCCAAGGCTCAATCCCCCCCTCCAACTCTTCACCCAAAACTCAATCCTCCCCTCCAACTCTTCACCCAAAACTCGATCCTCCCCTCCAACTCTTCACCCAAGACTCGATCCTCCCCTCCAACTCTTCACCCAAGACTCGATCCTCCCCTCCAACTCTTCACCCAAGACTCGATCCTCCCCTCCAACTCTTGATCCAAGACTCAATCCTCCCCTCCAACTCTTCACCTAAGGCTCAATCCTCCCCTCCAACTCTTCACCCAAGACTCGATCCTCCCTTCCAACTCTTCACCCAAACATTCTCCATGGCTCTGTCCTCACGCCATGCAATGTGCTAATCTCTAGGAACTGAAGACCCCACTTAAATGCATTTAAAATATAATGTGACCCAATAGCTTCTTTAGCCCAAGCTTATTGCTTCCTATGAGAATCATCATCAAGTCACATATGAGGAAACTGAGGCCAAGGCCAATGCTAAGGCCGATGAAAGTGACCGATGTTGAAGATGACACAGTATGACATGAGGGATTAAGTCAAGGCTATTGATGACGTCAAGACAGCTACTGTGCTTTGTCCCAAGGCCACTCCAGTTGGTGACAAAATAACTAACAGATTCCTGGCCAGGACTTCTCTCTCAGACCAGCTGCCTCCTACTGGAGCCAGCAATGCCTTGGTTTATATAGTTTCACTCATAGGCTGTCTTAGCTCTACTTAAGCAGGAAAGAGCTGAAATGACTTGCCCAAGATCACTCAGCTAATAAGCGACAGACGTAGGTTTCAAATCCAGGTCCCTGGACTCAGGGCAGAGCCAAAACAGACTGGCAGTTGATCAAAGTGACACAGCCTTCCTGGTAAAGGGTACAGTGAGGAGAAATTAACAACAGGAGGCTCTGGACAGAACAGGCTGCCTCCAATTTTCTTACCAGTGGCCCCCAAAGCCACGTGAGCTGGGCTTTCTGACAACACTTTATTGCATTTGCAGACCTTACATGCTTTAAACATGCTTTTAGTATCTCACTGGGTCTCTAACAACCCCAGGAGGGGGCAGAGCAGTAATTATTTCATAGATGGCAAAACAGCTTCACAAAAACATTGGGAGCTCAATAATTTCCCTATTGAGATGTACCCCCCCCCCCCAGGAGCTGTTCACTTACATCAGGTTCTGTAAGGAGAAAACCAACAAGGTCTTCTCTGAGGGATGTGCGCTTAAACCCCAAGATACCCTGCACCATTTTGTAACCCTCCTGACATTTCATAAACCCTGATCAGAGTAAAACATTCCATGAGGGTTCGAGCCATAAAAACAATACTGCCTAACCACCTAACTACAGGAACATCCCTATCACATCCTGCTGGACAAAGAGCCAAGAAACAGCTTCATCAACATGCTGGGCAGCAAGCCATACTGCCCTCCCTCCCCACATCCAGACCTGTAACTGACAGAGCAGGAGCACTGCCATCTTGAATACCACCATTCTAAGTTCCCCCTTAATTAAAAGCTGCCTAAATCCAGCCCCAAAACATCAGCCAAATGGCTAATGTCAGCATACCCAGAAACATTCCAACCCTAAGATAAACCCCTTTCTGATCAGAAACATGCCAACCCCAAGATAGCCTCCTCTCCGACCAGAGATATTCCCACCCTGCAATAAAATTTCCCTCACATGAAACATTCTGAACCTATGATAAGTCACCTTCCAAAACCCTTAAATATCCTTAGTTTGTAAGAGTGTGGCCTAACTCAGCCCGCAGCCCCTCTCAGGTTTGTCTAAACTCGTCCCTATTGACTGTCCAGCCACCCTTCGTGTGGCTTTCCTCTTTTATTCTTAAAATAACTATTCCAGTCTGTGAGCAGGATGCACGCTCTGACACTAAGCTTGTCCCCCCTCCACAGGTTTGTCCTGGCCATAAACCTGTGTTGCTGTTAAGCCGCCAACTTTTTTTTTTCCTTTTAATATATTTCTGTCCTGTCTCATGGCACTGTGAGCTCTTTCAGATTCTTTCTTTAACCCTCACCTTCCCTTCAAAATCCAAGAAGGATGAATTTCTCCCATCTCCCTTCTTCAAAACCTAAGAAGGATCAAATCAAGATACAGGGTCAAACCCAAGGAGTAGATTCAATGAGAAGTCTCCCTACTGACAAAGGTTACTAAGGATGGGGTTTTCTCTGGACCCCCTAGTCTTAGACATAGTCCACCACAGCCAAAAGCCCTTAAAATAAGATTGCAGTGCTTCTGGCATAGCCAAAGACAGACTTCTCTTAAAAGCAACGGCTAGCTCTCCACAGGCTGTGCCCTCATTGTTAGTCCAAGCTGTATTATTCTGTAAATCTCTCTGCCATTCTGTAGACCCTGGTCAGAGTGAAACATTCTACCGGGGTTTGGGCTTTCAGTAACACCTTGCCCAATTGTCTGACCTCTTTATCACATCCTGTTGGACACAGGTTTAAGGAATATTTTTATCAACATCCTCTTGGGCTAAGTCATACCGTCCAGACCCCTCTCGTTATGATTTTTCCAGCCTGAAAGTGGTAGTGGGGCTTTGGCATTGAGTTGGTTCCCACCTTGCTAGGCTGTGTTAATAAACCTGTGTTGTACAGTCTTGATCAACTCTCTTTCACCCTCATCATTTTTTCAAACCTAACACTCCTGTGTCCTCTCCCTCGCCTCCCCCTGGCATCCCTTGCCACTGTCCCTCTGTCCCTCTTTCCCCTACTTAACCCGAAGGGAAATCTCCCCCGAAGGTAAAGGTTACGTCTCCCAGGGATTAAGAGGGAGCTTGAGGCACCAGAAAGAGCTGCAGTCACAGCCACCTAAGAAAGCCATCTCCGAGGTCTCCTCCTGTCCAGGAGCTGGGCTCCTGCCTCAGACCAAGACGGCTCTTGCTTCTTTTCCTTTCTAGCCCCCACTCCCCACCCACCCCTTTTCTGCTCTCTAGCAGGGGCTCGTTATGGTTTACAGGGCTGGGGAACGATGCCTCTCCTGTCCTCCATTTCTGCCATCTCCCTTCTTTCCCCTCCACTTTTTCTGAGTCCACCCCTCTTCCCTTCTCCTTCCCTCCCTCTGGGACGCTGCACAGTTCCTTCCACCGACACGGCCTGGGACTCCAGACTCCCTCTGAAGGCACGGAGGCAGCTCCTTCCCTCCCCCCGGCGCGAGCTTTCGGCCCTTGATTCAAAACAATCTGAGGTCCCGAGGCCCTTCCCTTTCCAGCTCTGCGCTCCCCAGTCCCGGGAGGTTTTCCCGCCCCTTCCCTGCAGCTCCCGAGGCCACCCGGACACAGGGAGCCATTCGGCGGCGCCCTAGGAGGCCCTGGGTACACTGGCGGATGGTCAACGCCTCCTTACTGCGCAGCGAACGCCCGTTTCCGGTGGCCGGAAGCCCCCCCCGGTGGGCGGGGCCAGCGAGGTAGGTTGAGTCCGCGTATCCCCAGCATGCTCCGCGCGGGGGCGGGGCTTCAAGGGGACACGTGAAGGCGGAACTGGCGTGGTCAAACAGCCCATCAGCCTCTAGCCTGCTCCATGCGGGGGCGTGGCTCTATTATCTATATTTCTGCCCACAGCTGCCTGTGACTTAGGTATGCTGTAAGGCAATATAGGCTTCCTCTACTATGCTTATTACACTCGTGAGCTCTCCCTGTAGCCTTTAACCTCCATATTTCTATCAACAATCTGTGCAAAGCAATCTATGTTTTCTCTATCATGGGCCTCAAAATTCTTCCGGCCTCTACACATCACCCAAATTTAGAGCTACTTCCACATTTTTAAGACTGTTATTTGATTGATTGAGACAGGATCTCACTCTGTCGCCCTGGCTGGAGTGCAGTGTCACGATCACAAGTCGCTGCAGCCTAGACTTCCTGGGCTCTAGAGATCCTCCCACCTCTCGGTCCTGAGTAGCTGAGACTACAGGCATGTGCTAAAACGCCCAGCTTTTTTTTTTTTTTTTTTTTTTTTTTTTTTTTTTTTGATACCGAGTCTTGCTCTTTCGCCAGGCGGGAGTGCAGGGGCGCAATCTCGGCTCTTTGCAAACTCCGCCTCCCGGGTTCTAGCTATTCCTATTCCCCCGCTTCAGCCTCCCGAGTAGCTGGGACTACAGGTGCGCCACCACGCCCGCCTAACATATTTTAGTAAAGACGAGGTTTCACCATGTCCAGGATGGTCTCTATCTCCTGACCTTGTGATCGGCCCACCTTGGCCTCCCAAAGTGCTGGGATTACAAGCGTGAGCCACCACACCTGGTAAATTTTTGTATTTTTAGTAAAGATGGGTTTTTGCCATGTTGCCTAGGGTGATCTCGAACTCCCGGGCTCAAGTGATCCGCCCACCTTGGGCTCCCAAAGTGTTGGAATTACAGGCACTAGCCACTGTGCCCAGCCTAGATTTTCCTTTTTTATAGCAGCACCCTGCTTCCTGGCACCTGCTTCCTCATCACCAGATGAGCTTTCTGCGCCCATTTCCTCTGGCTACTGTAACAAATCACCACAACCTTGGTAGCTTAAAACAACATAAATCTATTCTCTTATAGTTACAGTTCTGGAGACCAGAAATTTAAAATCTATTTCACCGGGCCAAAACCCAGGTGCCGGCAGGGCTGCACACTCTCCAGAGGCTCTGAGGGGGAACTGGTTTTCTTGCTTTTTCCAGCTTTTGGAGCGGCATGTCTTGGGTCATAGAGTCCCATCTTGCATCTTCAAAGCTCACAGTGAAACCTCTTCAAATCTCTCTCAGCTTCCATTTTCTTCTGCCTTCTGTGTCATATCTCCCTCTATCTTCTCTTACACAGACATTTGTGATTGTATTTAGGGCTCACTCAAATAATCCAAGACAATGCCTCCCTCTCTACATTCTTAATCACTTCTGCAAAGTCCTTTTTGCCACAGAAGGTAACATTCACAGGTTCCAGAGATCAGGACTTGGATATCCTTATGGGTCATTATTCAGCCTACCACAGGAAGGAAAGAGAAGATGCTGCCGTGCTATGATTTGAATGGGTCCCCCACAGGCATGTGTTGGAAATGTAATCCCCAGTGCAACAGTCTTGGGAGGGGAGGCCTAATGACAGGTGTTTATCTCATGAGGCCTCCACCCTTATGAATGGATTGATGTGAATTATAAAAGGACATGAGGCTGTGAGTTCAACCTCTTGCTCTCTCTTTACCTTTTCACCATGGAATGATGCAGCAAGAAAGCTCTGGCCAGACGCTGGCCCCTCAATCTTGGACTTTCCAGCCTTCAGAACCATAAGCCAACACATTTCCACTTCTTATAAATTACCACCAGGTGGGGTGGGAGGGGGAAGGAAAAATAAAATAAAATAAAATACCACCAGGTGTGGTGGGGGCTCACACCTGTAATCCCAGCACTTTGGGAGGCCGAGACAGGCAGATCACCTGAGGTCAGGAGTTCTAGACCAGCTGGCCAACATAGTGAAACCCCGTCTCTACTAAAAATACAATCAGCTGGACATGGTGGCTCACACCTGTAATCCCAGCTACTCAGGAGGCTGAGGCAGGAGAATCGCTGAAACCCAGGAGGTGGAGGTTGCAGTGGGCCGAGATGGTGCCACTACACTCTGGCCTGGATGATGAAATGAGAGTACAGCTCAATAACCTAGTTGGTGGTATTCGGTTACAGCAGCACAAAACAGACTGACACTCTGCTCATATTAGGGGAGTTCCTGTGCCTTTGATGAGTTTCTTCTGGAGTGCCTGCCACTGCCTACTTCCCTCTTCAACCACCAACCTCAGCAAAGGCTTGTGGTTGCCGCATCACCTCCCCTGCCGCATCCCGTCTTTGTGATTTAAGCATTCAGATTTTAGCACTGCCTTCATTTGGCCCTTCCCTCCTTCTCATTTAGGCTTAGTTGAGGCTGTTCCTTCTTCCCTACTCTTTCTGGAGGTGGGAGAACAGCCAACGGTCAGCCACAGGACACTGCCCCAGGCTGCCGGCTTCAGGATTTTCTGGAGTTTGGAGGCCCAGGGCCAAGCTGCAGGGAGTTAGGGGCAGGAGAGTGAAGGCCACAGCCTGGAAATGATGCCTTCAACCAGCCAATGAGCAGAAGGAAACATGTTAGTGGTTAAAAGGGGAGAGATTTTTGACAGGAGTCAAGCAGGTTTTTATGTGGGAGAAGCCAGAAGAGGGGAAGAGGTTGAAGGTGGAGGAGAGAGGAGCTAAGTGGCCAAGTGAGGTCCTTGCTGAGGATGGAGGTGACTCTGAGACCGATGCACAAGCAGGCACCTGAGCCTGGGGGAGGGAGGCCAGGGGAGCACAGAGGCCCATCCGCCCATGAGCCAGGTCTGACCCTGTGGGTAGGAGGGGGCAGCCAGCCCAGGGGAAGCCAGGCCTTTGGAACCTGCAGTGAATGAGGTCAGGAAACTGTCAGGCTCTTCTGGGATCCAACTAGGTTAACTCTTTCATCTCCTTTCCTGGATGCAAATTTCTTCTTGGATTTTTACTCTTTACTCTTCCAGCTTTCCCCCCTACTAGCCCATACGAGCTGAATCCTCAGCCCACCAGGGCTTCTCAGGCTTTTCCTGGAACTTCCTTGTGTTTTTCAGATAGAAACTCAATGCCAATTGGCTTAGTAAAAAAAAAAAAATTGGGGTGGGAGGTGGGTGGGTGGGGAGATTTCTCAGAAAACTTCTCCAGTCATGGGAGAGTAGGGGTGTAGAGGCCACCAAGAGAACTGGAATCAGAACCTGTTCTGTCTCCCCCACACTTCCCCTTTCCTTTCCCCTCCCCCTTCCTCCCTTCCTTCCCTCCCACCCTCCCTCCCTTCTTTCTTTGAGACTGGATCTCTTTCTCCCCACATTTTTTTCTTTTCTTTCTCTGTCTCTTTCTTGACATGGCATCTTGCTCTGCCACCCAGCCTGGAGTGCAGTGGCATGATCATGGCTCACTGCAACCTCCAAGTCCTGTGCACCAGCAGTCATTCCACTTCAGCCTCTGGAGTGCCTGAGACTACAGGTGCACCCCACCATACCCCATTAATTAAAAACAAAAAAGAAACAAAAAAAACCACCAAAACTTTGGGCCCGGCACGGTGGCTCATGGCTATAATCCCAGCCCTGTGGGAGGCCAAGGTGAGCTGATCACATGAGCCCAGGAGTTCCAGAGCAGCCTGGGCAACATGGTGAAACCCCGTCTCTACAGAAAATACAAAAATTAGCCGGGCACAGTGGCGCATGCCTGCAGTCCCAGCTACTCAGGAGACTGAGGTGGGAGGATCACTTGAGCCCTGGAAATGAAGGCTGCAGTAAGCCAAGATCACACCACTGTGCTCTAGCCTGGGCAACAGAGCCAGACTGTCTCAAAAAGAAAAAAAAAAAAAAAAAAAAAAAAGAGAGAGAGAGATAGAGACAGAGACAGCAAGGCAAGGTCTCACCATGTTGCCCAAGCTGATCTCCAACTCCTGGCCTGAAGTGATCTTCCCGTCTCAGCCTCCCGAGCTGAGCAGCTGGGATTGCAGGTGTGGGCCACTAGCCTGGCTATCACTGTCTTTCTCTGAGACTAGCCTACTCGGTCAACTCACGAAATGCCACTACAGGTGGCCCCAGCTCCCACTTACCTCCCCGTAGGGAGCTCCTCTCTCGAGTTCCAATTTCAAAACTCCCAAGGAAGCATTCTGGTTGGCTCACTTGGGGCACTGGCCAAAGGGATGGGATACTCTGAAAGATTCAGCCAGGGTCCCGGGCCCAGCAGTGGCCCATCACTGCGCCCCCTGGTGAGATGCCAGGGCCGGGATCCAGGGAGAGGAAAGGAGGTTCCCGCAAAGTAGTCGTTCCTGCCCCCTGCGGCTGTGGCGCCCTCCCCATCCTGGGCACTAAGGGAGCTCCTGCTGTCTGGCAGCAGCTGCTCTGCAGGGCACAGTCTGTCACATCCCGCTGGATGAAACTCTAAGATCCCTTGTAGAGGATCCCATTCCCTCCCTCCCTCCTGCTGCCTTGCAGCTTGGAGAAACAAAGCTCTAAAAGAACCCTCCGATGTCCCTGCACTGGGGCCTTTGTAGGATGGCAGGGCCCCGTCGTTTCTGGGTCTGGGCGAGGCCTGAAACCAGGTAGGGTCTATGGCACTGGGCCCCCGAAAAGCAACACGTGGCCCTGGCTCATACCCCATGGGCAGGGAGGGGAAAGGAGGGGGACCTGGGGAGCACAAACAGCTTGGGGTGTGTCCGGGATGAGCAGGGGCTGACACAGCCTGTCCAAGAACCTCTTGTCTTCATCCTGTTCTGAGCCCCAGTGCCCCTCCACTCCCAGACTGAAGGGTATTGGAAGAGAGGACAAGGGGACATTTTTCCAGTGTTGTACAGAGTAGGTTCAATAAATGCAAGCTGAAGAGCCTCTACTGACTTCTCTCAGACTACCCCAATCTGCCCAGGCCAGGACTGGAGGCCAAAACCATGGCCCGTAGGCACAGCTCCTGGTGAGGTCCAGCCACCAGGCAGGAAGAGAACACGAGGTCAGCTAGCTGCAGAAATGATGGCGGGGGACCTGTCAGAGGAGGGCGGAAGATGTGCTTCCCCTCCTGATCCCTGAACAATGCGCATGGACACGCAAGGCACTCCATTGAGCATCCACTGTGTGCCGGCCCCATGCAGGGTTCCAGGGGTCCCGGGAGTCTTTTCTGAGCTGCACAGCCTCACACACGTCACTTGACCATTCTGACCTTGAGTTTTCTCTTGTGCTAAAGAGCTAACAAGAGTCTCTACCTCACAGGGCGGCTGCTGGGGTATCACAGAGATGAGGTTCTCAAAGTGTAAAGCAGAAGGTCCAGCCAAGAGTTGGTGCCCACGACAACAAAGACAGGAGACTCAGGGGAGGAGGGGTGGTGCCGAGGAGCTGGATGGAGGCTGTGGCTGGAGGACAGTCCTTCAAATGCAGAGAAGCCCCTGGGCCCCACTGGGGGTAAAGGCCTGGTGCCAGTGCCACTGGCACTGCCCACTCCTTACAGCCACTGCCCACTCATTCCCAGCTCAGCCATCCTGATTTACCTGAGCTGTAAGTACCAGACAGCGGACCACCGGTATCCGTCTGACCTGCAGGCTCGTGCCCGGGTTCATGAGTATCTGGGCTGGCACGCCACTGCGTCCGTGGCACCTTTGGTGTACTCCTGTGGACCTGGGTGAGGCGAGCCATGTGGAGAGTGCTTGGCCATCAGAGAGTAGTTGGGAGTAGACAGGGGCCACAGACTGACCCACTCTCTGGCCCCGTCAGGTGCTGGGGCCATTCACTGGGGTCCAGGTGCCCAAGGAGAAGGTGGAACACAAGAGGACTGCCATGGATTACACACTGCAGTGGCTAGAGGACAAGTTCCTGGGGGACAGGGCCTTCCTTGCTGGCCAGCAGGTGATGCTGGCTGATCTCATGGCGCTGGAGGAGCTGATGCAGGTGTGAGCTCAGCCTGTGGGCAGTGTCCCTCTTTGTGCCACACCAATGAGGCAGACAGAAACACTGAGGCCTAGAGAAAACCAGGACTTTCCCAGAATCATAGAGCAAGTCTCTGAATGATCTGGGGCCAGAACCCTGAGCTTCCACCTCCTGCCTGGGTGTAGGGTCTCACCCTGGCTGCTCTGGGGCCCTAAGGATGACCACACTACCTGGGCCCCTGTGGTCCATTCACATGCGGGCTGGGGAATGGACCATGTGTCTGATACTTTTGCCTATGCTTTCGGCATTCGGGCCTTAGCGCCCCCACAACTTTCCCATCCTTGTCCCTATAGCCGGTGGCTGTCGGCTATGAACTGTTTGAGGGACAGCCATGACTGGCAGCATGGCGTGGATGAGTGGAGGCTTTCCTGGGTGCTGAACTGTGCCAGGAGGCCCACAGCCTCATCTTGAGCATCCTGGAAAAGGAGGCCAAAAAAACCCTCCCAACACCCCCAGCAGAGGCCTATCCGACTATGCTGCTTCAAACTGCCAGGATTCCCTGAAGGGTCTGGGATAGGGGCCAGATCAGCACTGGGGATTAATTCTGTTTCTTACTTGCCTCTTTTTATCTTTTCTTCTTGCATCAGTTCCTTGTCTCCAGCTTCCGGTGAAGCTCTGCACAGTCAGGACACTCAGTGTCCTTGGCAGTGCTGCTACTCCTCAAATGCAGCATACATAACCAATAGGAGACTAAATCTGCAATATATAAAGAGCTCCTACAAATCAACAACATGAAGAAAGCAATCAAAAATTGGCAAATGTCATCAGTGTTTTAAATAAAATAAAGATTCCAAACACTTTGAATAGGGAACCAAGAGTTATTGGTTTTATTAGAGTGAAAGTATGTGCTAGTAATCTGCATCATGGTTAACCAAAGTCACCTCACAGATAACAAGTCAACACAACTGTATCACTGGGGCAACAAAAAATTAAATAAGTAACCAATTCGAATTGCAAACTATTAAAGGATACAGGCAATGTTTCACAGGACACAGCAACAGTCTTTGAAGTCTAGGAAGCTTAAAATATACCTTTTAACAAATGTTCCTACCTTCTAGGACAGTTTTGTAATAACAGCAAACAGTAGGATTATACCTTGTCACACAGACCTCCACATATATCCATGGGATGGACCCCACCACAATTATTTTAACAGAGAACTTAATACACAGAATTGGTAACCAGGCATTAGAGAACTCCAAAGACAGAGAAAATCCAGGTTAACTCAGAGGTAAACACGGCAAGAAGCTGCTACCCCTAGGGCTGAGGGATCAAGGGAGGACATTGGAATTAGGAAAACCAAGATGCTGGACGGGCTCTGAGGATTTCAAACCTCCAAGGAAGGGGTCGCTTCGCCCCCTGGCATCACCTCCCAAAGGCAGGATTGCGCAGTTTGCCCTGAGGTCTTCACAGGAGGCCATGTGGCTGTGGATGCAGTTCTCAGATGTGACAATAGATGTCACTGCCAACCAATAAACAGGATGTTTTGTACACGCTCTGGGCTACCGCCCAGTGCCCCCCATTTCCCATGCCTGCCCTGTGCCCACCATGTGCCACTCCTAGCCGGAAGTACTTCAAGCAGCAACCATTGCAACTGTCCTGCCCTGAGGGCGCCTGTGGTGGCTTCTTAGGTCCCATTCCGGCTGCCTCTCGTTCAGTGATTTCCAGTGCCTCTCGGGGACACTGTGGCCTGCTTTCCTGGGCCTTTTCCATTACCACCCTGCTCCCCTATCAGGCACTGGGGATGGCGGCCACAGCCTGTGTCTTCTTGATCCACACTAGCTGCTTTTGGATTGTTCCTAATTGGTTGGTTTTGCTTTCTACAGACACTTCAGTATAGTATACGAAACAAAGCTCAACAGTCAGTCCCGGTGCTGTGTAGGTGGCCGTAAGTCCGGGAGAGTGACCTCCGCTGAACTAATCATACCGTGCATCATCGTTAAGTAGGGCCGGCGGGATCCCCAGGTCACCTGGCAGGAGGAGGGGCAGGGAAGGGTCCCACGAAGTGACCCTGAATTCCACTTAGTGCTCTTGGCAGAGGGAAGGGCTTGGGCGAGTGCTGGAGGCATGAGATGGGGGTGTGTTCAGGACTCTCCAGCAGTCTAGGCATGGGAAGGGGAAACTGAGGGCCAAAGGCTAAGGCAACACTGGGAAGGGAACCATAGCAAGGTGAGGACTGGCTTTTGGCCATGTGACCGAATTGCCTGTGTGTGGTACGTGTGTGTGAATGTCAGTAAACTGCGCGTGTATGAACCGTGTGACTATGGATGTGAGTAAATGGTATGCTTTTGTATCTGGGGGTGTGTGTGTGTGTGTGAATGTGACTATCATGTGACTGTGGACGTGAGAGGATGTGTGCGCGAATGTATGTGGTTGTGTGTCTGAGTGTGTGAGTGTAAGTGAGGCACAGGTGCAACAGGAGAAAAGACACAGGAAACCTTACAGGCCTGCCGTGTGTCCTCTCGGCCTTCCTCCTGGCCAGGGGGGCCCTTGGGCTGAAAGGTTGTGAAAGCCATTGCTACTGCCAGGAAGGGATGATGCCGGCTGGGAGGGCTTGAGCCTTGCCAAAGGGTGGGAGTCAGAACTTGCAACCCTGTGGAGGAGGATGAGGGGCAGACGGGGGACCCTGCTTTTGGAAAACCGGTGACCAACCCCAAAGGGACACAGGCAATTCCTGCCCACACTCCACAGAGGTGGGGCAAAGGGGAGAGGGTTTAGCAGACCACCCAGCCAGTCAAGGAGGGAGTAGGCTTCAGGAGAACAGAGCTCTGGTCCCATTTGGGGGCTGAGGACAGGAGCTCAGGTCAGCAGTCTGCAGGAAGGCCCCAGCTGGACCAGCTGCCCACATCTTCCCAAAGGCCTGCACATGGGTGTAGACAGCAGAGCCTCCAGGCTGAGGCTTCCACAGCCAGATCTGAGCAGTCTAAACATAGCAGACAGCAGCCCTGAAGATGGAAAACATCCCTCTCCAGGTTCCATACGGTCTCTTTATCCCCCAGCCCTGCTGCCCATGGTGGCCCAGGATGCCCAGGAGGGATAATAGGAGGTAAGAAGTCATGTTTGAACAAGGAAGCTCTCTTCATTTATTTCGTATAAAGATGAAGAAGAAGATTATGTGATCACAGGAATGCTGCATGCAGGATTATCCGAAGCTGGTATCACCAGGCCCTCACTCTGCCAAGAGGTCTCCCTGGAAGGGGCAGCCAGCTCAGAGATGCCCTGGATCCCTCCATGCCAATCATAAAAAAGTCATGACCGTCCCTTTCTTGCCAATCTGCCAGGGCTCCAGAGGAAAAAAGCGGATAACTATCCTTCAGGAGACAGAAAAAGATATCATCAGCCCCTTGGTTAACACCACACCTTACAAGACCCCTGTCAGGTACTCCCAACTGTGGGTACCCAGGACAGTCTGCCTCAGCCCACCACACATTTTGCAAGCCTACTCATCCCAGTAGTGATCTTCCCCCAGCCTCCAGCAGGGCAGTGGGACACTCAGTTGTGGGATGGGGGCTGTACACCAGCATGGCCCACCTAGGACAGACACTCAACAGCGGCCTCAGTGTGATTACTGTACACTCCATCATCTCCATCAGTCTGGGTGTGGGCTCAGAGGCAGCCTGCCTCCTCCTAACTGCAGGCTCTCTACAGGCACACGCCTCAGCTACCTGTTTTCTCAAAGCCTGGGCACAGAGTGACCCCCCGCCAACCCCAGCCGCTAATGCCCGTGCCATAAGTGAACATGACCTTCTCAGAGGTGACAGCAAGATTCCAGCAAGAAGTACCAGAGCTTGGGATAGCCTGGCTGGGGGCAGGGGGAGTATGAATAGCCTCCGTCTTCCCATTATAAAACTGGCCTAATGGAGATATCTACCTCATGGGGATAGCATGTCTTGTCTGAGCAAAGATAGTGTGGACAGGGACAGTAAGGATGGAACGGGCTCATGAGTGTAAAGTACCTGTAAGGCACCCGGCACATGGTAAGCATTTCTTTTTTTTTTTTTTTTTTTTTTTTACGGAGTTTCACTCATGTTACCCAGGCTGGAGTGCAATGGCACGATCTTAGCTCACCGCAACCTCCACCTCCTGGGTTCAGGCAATTCTCCTGCCTCAGCCTCCTGAGTAGCTGGGATTACAGGCATGCGCCACCATGCCCAGCTAATGTTTTGTATTTTTAGTAGAGACGGGGTTTCGCCATGTTGACCAGGATGGTCTCAATCTCTTGACCTCGTGATCCACCCGCCTCGGCCTCCCAAAGTGCTGGGATTACAGACGTGAGCCACCGCGCCCGGCCCATGGTAAGCATTTCTAATACTTGTTCTTCGAATAACAGTTTTCCCTCAGTATCCATGGGGTATTTGTTCTAGGATCCCCAGAGGATACCAAAATCGACACGTGTTCAAGTCCCTTACGTAACATGGTGTAATATTTGCATATAACCTACACACATCCTCTCACATCCTTTAAATCATCTCTGGGTTACCTACAATACCTAATCGAATGTATGTAGTAGTTGTATTGTTTAGGGAATAGTGACAAGGAAAAAGTCTGCACATATTCTCAGTATAGATGCAACTACCCATTTTTTTCTTTGATATTTCAATCCATGGTTGTTTGAACCTACAGCTACGGAACCCAGTGATACAGAGGGCTGACTATTATTTCTCTAGAGCTTGAGAGAGGACACATCAGGTTCAGCCATACTTCATCGGCCTTCATGGACTAACAAAGTCTCCACTCCAGAAGGTGTTTTTCTTTTTTTTTTTTGAGACAGGGTCTCACTGCCACCCAGGCTGGGGTGCAATGTCGCAATCACAGCTCACTGAAGCCTCAACCTCTTGGGCCGAAGCCATCCTTCCACCTCAGCCTCCCAAGTAAGTGGGACTACAGGTGCACACCACCATGTCTGGCTAATTTTAAACATTTTCTGGGAGGACGGCGTCTCACTATGTTACCCAGACTGGTCTCCTACTCCTGGGTCAAGTGAACCTCCCGCCTTGGCCTCCCAAAGTGTGAGGATTACAGGCATGAGCCACCGTACCTGGCCAGTGTCCTTTCAAGCTCCTCATGCCCTTACTTCCTCAGAGGCATGGACGTGGCTCAAGAATATCTTTTACCCAAGAGGAAAATTTTAACTCTGTCACAGAACGACAGGTTTGGGTTGTAGAGGCTTCTTGCGGGGGAGGGACGCCATTTCCCTGTTTTCACAGAAGAGGAGGTTGCTAACGAGATGGTTCATTTCCAAGTTTGTCTGGGGTCCCCCAGCTATGCAGGACCCAAAGCAGACGTCTAGACATCCAGGCCAATGCTCTTTCACTACTCTGAGTCCCCGTGAACCTCACCTGGAACCTGGTTGGGACATAGGTCCAAAGGACATAACCTCAGAACATACCCAGAATTCCTTCTGACCAGCCTGGCTCATTTTTCTGGAAAAAGTTCTGGAAAATCACTCTTCAGCCAGGTGTACCTACCCTGCCACTCGCCAAGGCAGATACAGGACAGACAATCCCCTATGACCCTTGCAATGCCTCTAGGGAATAGTTAAAAGAGAGCCTTCCCCATTCACAGACTTAAACATTGAGGAGCAGAGCCAGGAATTCATTCAATCCTGCCCGCACTGCACTTTGAAGATGGTCCTACGATAAGGACCCTGAGGTTCATTTCTTCACAAACCTCAGGTGAGGGGCCCCACGCCCCGATGTGTCACTACTGGGCAGGGCAAGAAATGGGATTTTCCCCCTGAGGCAGGATCACTGACTCCAGTCTGCGGTAGTCCCAAACGGATCCCCTACTGCCCCTACGCACCGGTCCTGGTCCAGAGCTAGCTCCTTGGTAAGAAACTCAAAGAAGTGAGCGCTGTGGCTGCGGTTGTCCTCGGCGGTGCCCACGACGCCGATAGAGGAGACGGACAGCTGCGCGCAGGGCTCGGTGGACCCGTGCAGCACCATGGCCAGGCCCGGCCGCATCGTCACGTTCACGCGCTGAGGGAGACACGGAAAGTTTTGCCCGAAGCTAGGGCGGGCCGGGCTACCTCTGGGGACCGGACCCGAGCGCGCAAAAGCCGAAACGCGCAGTGTTTGCGGGATCAGGAATCCCGGTACAGGCGGAGGTCCCTGGAGGTCATGTCCGGGTCATGACTGGGGAGGGCGACTAGGGAAAGCCTTGCGGAGGGGGAGCAGCGGGATGGTGGAGGACGTAAAGTCCGAGCTTGGCGTGAGGAATGAGAGGGGGTGTGGTCCCTAGAGAGATGGGACGGGGTCGCGGTCAGGGACAGGCCCGGACCCCTGGCCCGCCAACCTCCCCTCACCCGGTGCTGCCCGCCCCACGCTCACGTCCGCAGGTTTGCCCAAGATAGAGGCAGCGGCGGCGCAGAGCCGTTTCTCCAGCCCCGCGGGCACTCGGTTGGCGGGTAAATTCGTGTCCAGCTCTAGGAACGGCATGGCGGGCAGACTGAACGAAACCAACTCGCGCGGAGAAAAATCTCGGAGTACCCAAGAGTCGCGGACCCAGCGCAGGGGCGTGGCGCCGCAGCAACCTGGATTCTTATTGGCTGGACAGAGACTCGGCGCTCCCCGATTGGCTGCCTAGGGTACATCCCGCTTCCGCAAACAAAAGTCACGTGTGTCGGCCCAGATTTCCGGAAGTCCCATTGAACCCCCAACACACACACACTAAGTGTAGCCCCACCCGCTACAAGTCTTTCACTGCGTCGTGGCCCCACCTGGTCCCTTCCTGGACCCACCTGGCCAGCGCCAGGTAGATTTCCCTCTCCTCAAGGTTTCCGCGTTGTGGTCACCTGGTTCGTAGCCCAATTAGAGGTCTGAACATCCCAAACACACAGAGACACACACGCGCCTATAGGAGTCTTCCCCAGTCTCGACCCTAATAATCAATGCAACGGGAGCTTAAAAGTATTTTTGATTGATTTGCCACTATTTCAAAGTCAGGCAATTTTATGTTCCCTATGGAAATCTGCGCTTCTCTTGGGCAATCACGAGATCTAATTACACGTGCGGGCTCTGGTGGGGCTGGGCAGTGACCTCGACTTTCCCCATCCCCAGCTGGTCCACACTGACTGCCTGTGTAGCCTCTTGAGCCGGTGGTGAGCCACTATTCACCAGAGGGTGGCAAGATATGTTATTTAAAACATGGAAATCTGTTGATGTGGCTTAAACATGAGTGTGGTCAGTGTGGCAAAATCACTTGAATTGTACATTGTAAATACGACTGAAATTGTAGCCAGGCAAAGTAGCTGACACCTGTAATCTCAGCACTTTGGGAGGCCAAGAAGGGAGGATTGCTTGAGCTCAGGAATTCAAGACCAGGCTAGGCAACATAGCAAGATTCCCTTCTTTATTAAAAAAAAAAAAAAATTACAGGTGCCATGGTCTGTGCCTGGGCAGCTGAGGCAGGCAGATCGCTTGAGCCCAGGAGATCGAAGCTTCAGTGAGCTATGAATGTGCCACTGCACTCCACCCTAGATGACAGAGTGAGACCCAGGCTCCCCCATGCCCCCAAAACATGAAAGAAAAAAAGTGTAGGTTTATATGTACAATTTCAACCACACGTATAAAATTCTGTATAAGTGTGCATACTTAAAGGAGTCTCCACTGAAAGTCAGGCCAACCAAGAGTCTATGTCTGTCATGATCTTGTATTATTAGTGGTTTATTAGATGACTCAGATATCAGAAGGTCTGAGACACACGACAGGAAAATATGACAGTCCTGAGGGGAGAGGGCAGGGACAGGTGACAAGTTTCAGACCAGGTGTGGGGCATGGACAAGCCAGTTTTCAGGGAGTGGGGTGTAGAGAAGACAGGGATCAAGGTTATGAGGAGGCATGGGAGAGGGCCAGGAAATACCCAGGCACTTCCCTTCCTGCAAGGAGATTCATGAACCAGCCCTGTACGCCCCCTGTGGGACACAGCATCACTACAGAGTGAGGAGAGAGACCTAGGAGACTGTTGAAAACAGACACTCGGTGCGGCAAAGAAAAATCAACACCGAGACGAGGAACTTCTCAGCAAAGCAATTTTTACTTCCTGCACTGCAGGAAGGGTAGCCTTGCTAGCCATCTTCCATGAGAGTACAACAAACAAAGGAAAAGCAGACATTTATCCCTTACGCATTTGGGGTTGTCCTTACTGCTGTGTTCAATCCCCATTGGCTGGGGCCAGACCTCACTATTTAAATAACCCGATTGGCTAACAACTTAAAACTTACCTAAACAGGTAAAAGCAATGGAGAAGTTCAAATAAGGAAGGGGCATAGGCTGTGAGCTGGGACGTGCCTGTGGGCACGTCTAGCACGGCTATTCTGGCTAAAGAACAAGGAGATAGAATGTACTATGTGCCTATAAGCATGTCTAACAGGTACATAGGATAGGGCTTAACAAAGAGTTATTAGCACACTCATGATTTATTCTTTAACAAGAAAGGAAATTTTGAAGAGGAACTTTTACTTCCCACAGAGACCAAGGCTGCTCCTGATTCAGACATCTTTTCACCAGATCCCCCCTCATCTATGATACATGCTCAATCCAGTGGGCATTCCCCCGAAGGGAAGCACTGGGGCCGAGATGCTCAGAGAGATCACCTGACCTGGAGCAGGCCTGGGGTGGTCAGGGAAGTCTCACTGGAGAAGAAGTCTCATTTTGCCAAATGCCAAAAGACCAGGAAGGGCACCAGGCAAAGAAGATGAGGCAGGAACAGCATGAGCAGAAGCCAAGGGGCCAAGGTGGGAGCCCAAAGAGGGGTCTAAAAGTGTGCAGGTAGAAGAGGCAGCCTGGAGGAGTGGGGGTAAGGCTTGGAAAACAAAGTTCGATGAATCGTACTTTAGCCTCTGGCCAGTGAGGAACCATAAAAAGCTTCACACAAGGACAGGGTCAAATAAGTGTTTGCTAAAGCTCTTTCCAAAGGTCTCGTGGAAGCTGGAATGGGATGGGGTAGGAGACAAAAGGAATGCAGACATGATATCCGGAGGGAACTGTGACACAGAGCCTCCCACCTCTACCTCCCAAAGTGCTGGGATTACAGATGGAAGCCATGACAGCTGGCCAGTCATAACAATTTTTTTTTTTTTTTTT
>NW_016107552.1:3553020-3555448 GCF_001604975.1 Cebus imitator | reverse complement strand
GACCAGGATGGTCTCGATCTCTTGACCTCGTGATCCACCCGCCTCGGCCTCCCAAAGTGCTGGGATTACAGGCGTGAGCCACCGTGCCCGGCCTAACAATTTTTAACTGGAAAAAAAAAGATTAAGGAAAGATGAGAAATTCAGGTATTCATGTTAAAGTTTTGAAAGGAGGTAGACACTCAGAGAAGGCAATGGCTGCCTATCCTCACCTCTGGGTGCCTTCAGTCAGAGGCCCAAGGAGGAGCTGTCAGGACTCTGGCCCAGGGCTCAGCCTGTCTTCCAAGTTCAAAACCTAATTTGGGGCCGGGAGTAGTGGCTCACGCCTGTAATCACAGCACTTTGGGAGGTCGAGGTGGGCAGATCACTAGAGGTCAGGAGTTCAAGACTACCTTGGCTAACATGGTGAAACCCTGTCTCTACTGAAAATACAAAAATTAGTTGGGACTGGTGGCATGAACCTGTAATCCCAGCCATTTGGGAGGCTGAGGTAGGAGAATCGCTTGAGACCGGGAGGCAGAGGTTGCAGTGAGCCGAGATTGCGCCATTGCACTCCAGCTTGGGCTACAAGAGGGAAACTTGGTCTAAAAAAAAAAAAAACCAACTAATTTGGTCCACATTTCAGGATTTATCATTTTCTTTGGGTCTGACTCACATCAACGAACTCACAAGAGGTTGTATTTGTTAATTTATAGGAAAAAAATAAAATACTGTTTTTTGTTTGTTTTTTTGAGACTGAGCCTCTGTCACCCAGGCTGGAGTGCAATGGCAAAATCTCGGGGTTCACTGCAACCTCTGCCTCCCGGGCTCAAGCGATTCTCGTGCCTCAGCCACCTGAGTAGCTGGGATTTCAGGCGTATGCCACCATGCTCAGCTAATTTTTGTATTTTTAGTAGAGACAGGGTTTTACCACGTTGGCCAGGCTGGTCTTGAACTCCTGCCCTCAAGTGATCTGCCTGCCTTGGCCTCCCAAAGTGTTGGGATTACAGGCATGAGAAACTATGCCCAGCCTGGAAAAAAGAGAAAAGTCATTTAGACAGACTGCTCCCAACCTTTGCTCAGTGCTGTCTTGGCAGTGCAGACTCCCAGAAAGCCTTGCAGGTGTTACGGGCCAGGACCAGGTCCATTCTGCCCACACACAGTAAGTTAATCACCGTGACATGAGTTTTGCAAAAGAGAAAAGGCTTATTCACAGGGCACCAAGCAAGGAGGTGGGATAACAGCTCTCAAATCCACCTCCCTGAAAATAAGGCTTAGGGATAAGCCTTGCTTCCAAGCAATAGAGCACAGGCCCCAGCCACACTCAAGAGAAGGGGCTATCCCAGGATGTGAACAGCAGTCTGTCGGCCTCGTGGGCTTACAATTCAGAAGGGCCGTGCACTCGCTTTAAAGCTTTAGTGTTGCCATCTTGAGATTCTTAACAATTTCAAAATAAGGGTCCCCACATTTTCATGTGTAGCCAGTCCTGTCCAAGGAGTCCAAGGAGCTCATGAGGGTGGACAGGGCATTGCCTGCTCTGGGAGCGATGAGACCACTAACAGCTGCTCTCCAGTCTCCCAGCCCCTACCCCAGGGCCACACCCTCCCTGTGGTATCTCATTCTTTTTTTTTGAGACAGGGTCATGCCGTCGCCCAGGCTGGAGTGCAGTGGTGCAATCATATCTCAATGTAACCTTGAACCCCTGGACTCAAGTGATCCTTCCACCTCAGCCACCCAGTTAGGACTACAGGCATGCACCACCACACCCAGCTAATTAAAAAAATTTTTTTTGTGTGTATAAAAAGTCTCCCTGTGTTACCCAGGCTGTTCTCAATCTCCTGACCTCAAGTGATCCTCCTGCCTCGGCTTCCCCATGTGCTGGGATTACAGGTATGAGTCACTGCACCCAGCCTCCACTTTCTCTCTTGGTGAATAATTTAAGCCTTATTTTTTTTCGCTTAGCTATTCTAATCAATTTCGTTGATCTTTTCAAAGATCCAATTTTTTATTTTCTCTATTCCCTTTTTCATTTACCTCCATTCTAATCTTTATTATTTCCTTTCTTCTACTGGTGGTGGGTTTAGTTTGCTCTTATTTTTCTAGTTCCTTAAGGTATAAGGTTAGGTTATTGATTCGAGGTTGCTCTTTTTTAATTTATATGCTTACAGATATAAATTTTGCTCTTAGCACTGCTGCTGCTGCATCCTATAAATTTTGGCATGTTGTGTTTTCATTTTTATTTGTTTAAGATACTTTCTAATGTCCCTTGTGATTTCTTCTTTGACCCATTTTTTGTTTAAGAGTGGGATCTTAGGCCGGGCACGGTGGCTCAAGCCTGTAATCCCAGCATTGTGGGAGGCCGAGGCGGGTGGATCACGAGGTCAAGAGATCGAGACCATCCTGGTCAACATGGTGAAACCCCGTCTCTACTAAAAATACAAAAAATCAGCTG
>NW_016107552.1:3550121-3551855 GCF_001604975.1 Cebus imitator | reverse complement strand
CCAGGGTCCTTGGTCACTGGTCTTCTCGCTCCAAGTTCTGAACCACACTGAGAGGGCTCCTGGCCCAGGCAGCTCCCACTTCTCCAGCCTGCGACCTCCCACGAATCCTGCCTTCTTTCAGGGAAACCCCTTATCCCAGGTGTGTATATGTGGATGAGGGGGAGAACTCAGTTTTTTCCCCATGTTTAACCTCCCACTGTGATCAAGCACAGGGGCTAGAATGGGAGACCTGGCGGGCAGTCTGCCCTGCAGTTTGGCTGGCTCACTAAGGCAGTCTACCCTGTAGCTTAGCTTGCACGCAAGATCTTTGGGAAGCCCAAGAGGGGTGAGGTGGTGGGTGAAATGTAAGGGGTGGGAGATGAAGCCTATGACTGAGCCCTTGGGGGAGGCCAGAATAAGTTTTTCCCATGCTGGTCTGCACTGCAAACAGATCGAAGAGACTAATTTGCATATCAGACAAAGATCTCTGGGATAGGGAAAAGAACACTGCGTCTCCTGGCCAATCCACGAGGATCCCGGATGCCTCCTCCTGGGCATAGCTCTGGCCACTCTCTTTGGTGAGTGTGCAGTGCCCTAGCCAGTGTGCAGGATGGCCAGTGTAGACCCTGGCCAGCGTCTTGAGAGGCAGAACTGGTCACCCTCCCCTGCATGTAGAGGCCACATAAATGCCCCACACCCAGGTGTGTCTCCAGACGCACAGTGGATGTGGCTCAGACCCAGCCAGGAGAGCTGTCCTTCACAGCTGTCTCTCTGGAGCTCTGGGAAACAGGTAGGACCAGAAGGACACCCAGGAAGCCAGTGAACATTTCCTGGGGAGTCCAACAAGAGGAGGCGGCATCGGGGATGCTGGTGGATTGACCAGGAAATGCAGTGTTCTTTTCCCTATCTCAGGCTCACCCTCCAGCTCCTCCCACACTGAAGAATCTTTGTCAAGCATGGAGAACTGTGATCCCTCCTGTTTCATAACATTCTGTGCTTCCTGTTGCCCACACATTGAGTCCGGGCACCCAGACCGGGCACCCAGACCTGGCTCCCACAGCCCCCATGGCAGCTCCACCTGCCTTTCCCACTTCACCAGCCTATCTTCAAGTGATGGCCCCGCTGGTCACAGAGGAGTTCCACCTCTGCCCAAGGTCTAACCCTCCTCCACCCCTCCCCACACCTGCATCATCTCCACCACGGCCACCAAGTCAGCCAGTGAGATTTGGTCCCCAGTAATGAACATCTTGTCCTGTAGAAAATACTCCTCGAAGAGCTGCAGGCTGTTCTTCACCTCCGCCACCGCGTGATTGATCTTCTCAGCTGAAACTTCCTCCCCTGTTATCTTTGGGATCAGCAACTGGCCAGAGTTGGGAAGAGGAGGGAAGAGGAGGCTGCACTCCTGGGCCACCTGCCCTGCCAGGGCTCTGTACTCTTGTCTGCTCGATAGCTATTGGACAGTTCCCAGGACATAAAGTAGTTTCACCTCTTTTAGCAGTTCTGATTGGTGGAAGTTCTGATTGCCAGAAGTTACCACGTGTTCACAATGATTTGGTTAGCTCATCAGGCATAAATCCTGTGATGATTGATTAGGTGATGCCTGTCACAGGCATACAATTAAAAGTAGAGACACGCCGGGCGCAGTGGCTCAAGCCTGTAATCCCAGCACTTTGGGAGGCCGAGGCGGGTGGATCATGAGGTCAAGAGATCGAGACCATCCTGGTCAACATGGTGAAACCCCGTCTCTACTAAAAA